>NW_005842716.1:753366-759609 GCF_000455745.1 Alligator sinensis
CAGAGACCAGAGGACCTCCTGACAGAGACAGGAGATAATGTTTTCACTGTGTAGATTCAGAACAACAGGGACTTCTACTGAGAGAGAGGAGTGAGGAAGGTTTTAACTCTACCATTTGTATTGACAACCCTTAATGGAGTAAGTCTGTGAGATAAATGTATTATAATACGGGTCCTGGGAAATAGCTATACAAGTAGAAGTGAGAGCCGACAGGTCTGAATGCAAGATACAACAGTATCTTTCATGAAAATGGAGCAATAAACACTAAAATTAGACTGGAACTGATTCAGTAGGCATGCATGGCAATTACAGGAGTGGTTCTTCTAGATTCTAGAGTAAAGCCTGCAATTCTGCTTCTTGGGCCATATTGAGGGCAGGGAGAAGATGGTTGCCTGCAATCCTTTAAAAAAAAAATGAAAACTAAAATTTAAAACTTTAAACTAAGCCTGCCGAGGGATGGGGGGGACTACTGCCACTGCAAGCCCACTGGGCAACTTTTGCAAATCTAGCAGGCTAAGGCACTTAAGGGAACCCACCCCTACCCCAGCCCCGAAACTTTGTGTGGGGAAGGCAAGGGCCCTCAGTGGGGCACTTATGTGCCTGTATACCAACACCAGGAGCTTAGGGAACAAACAGGAGGAACTGGTCCCCCTGCTAAACAAGAATGACTACTATCTCATAGGGATAATAAAGACCTGGTGGGACTCCACTTATGACTAGGCCACAGGTATAGACAGCTATACCTTGTACAGGAGAGATCGTGTGGACAAAAGGGGTGGGGATGTAGCTCTCTATGTCAAGGAAAGCTACGCATCCCTGCAAGCCAACATTGGCACCCAGGGTGGACGACTGGAGACTCTCTGGGTTAAAATCCATGGTAAACAAGGCATAGGGGACACAATGGTGGGAGTCTACTACAGACCTCCTACCCAGGATCAAGAGCTCAACCAGGAATTCGCCAGGGAACTGGCTGAGGCTGCACGGTCCCGGTGCATGGTTGTCATGGGAGACTTCAACTACCCAGACATCTCGTGGGAAGAGCACTCAGCCAAATTCAAACGGTCATAAAGCTTCCTCGTGTGTGTGAATGAGCTCTATCTGACGCAAGAATTCTATGGACCAACGAGAGGCAAAGCGCTGCTCAGCCTGGTACTGGCAACGAGAGATGACTTAATCAGTGACTTAATGATCGAAGGGAAGCTGGGAGACAGCGACCATGAGCTGATCACCTTCATCATCTGCTGTAAAGTAGGCAAGTCAGTCAGCAAAGCAGAAGTCCTTGACTTCAAGAAAGATGACTTTTGACAAGCTCAGTAGGCTTGTTGGCGAGGCCCTAAGGGATCACGACCCAAAGGGGAGGGGAGTTCAGGATAACTGGCTGCTCCTCAAGGGAGCGATCCTGAAAGCACAAGCAATGTCTATTCCATCTCGGAGGAAAGGCAGCAAAAGGGCACAGCAGCCCTCTTGGCTCTGCAGGGAACTAGTGGACCTCCTGTGTCTAAAAAGAAAGACACATAAAGGATGGAAGGCTGGATCCACCTCAAAGGAGGAGTATTCTGCACTGATCCGGACCTGTAAGGGGTGAACCAGGAAAGCCAAGGCTGCGACTGAACTCCAGCTCCCTACCCGTATCAAGGATAATAAAAAGTCCTTTTTTAGATATGTGGGAAGCTGGAGGAAAAGCAAGGGAAACATTGGACCCCTAATAAACCATATGGGACAACTGAAACCAACCCCCAGGCAAAAGCCAGCCTGCTCAACGGGTATTTTGCGTTAGTTTTTCACCAGCCCCAAGGGATGGCCCTGCTCAGTTTGGTATGGGACGGCCAGGGAGAGGGAGAATTGTTACCCTCCATCAATGTTGACCACATGAAGCAACACTTGGAGAGGCTGGACACCTTTAAGTCAGCCGGCCCAGACAGTTTACACCCCAGGGTACTTAAGGACCTGGCAAGCATCATATCCATGCCAGTGGCTGAGCTCTTCGAGAACTCATGGTGCTCAGGCGAAGTGCCCGAAGATTGGAAGAAGGCCAATGTGGTGCCTATCTTCAAGAAAGGGAGGAAAGTAGATCTGGAGAACTACAGGCCCATCAGCCTTTCCTCTATCCTGGGGAAGATCTTAGAAAAAATGATCAGAGACCATTCTTGACAAACTGGCTGATGGCAACATCCTGAGGGATAGCCAGCATGGGTCTGTTGTGGGCAGGTCTTGCCTGACCAATCTCATCTCCTTCTACAACCAGGTGACATATCACCTGGACAAGGGAGAGGAGAGGAGATTGATGTCATATATCTTGATTTTAAAAAAGCTTTCAATCTGGTATCACACAATCATCTCATAGAAAAACTGGCCAACTGCAGCCTCGGCTACATCACAGTCCACTGGCTGGGGAATTGGCTCTGAGGTCGGACCCAGAGAGTGGTAGTTGATGGAAGTCAATCATTGTGGTGCGCTGCCAGTGGGTCCCCCAAGGTTCTGTCCTCGGGTCTATACTCTTTAACATTTTCATTAATGATGTGGACATTGGTGTCAGAAGTGGACTGGCCAAGTTCACCAATGACACCAAACTTTGGGATAAAGTGTCCTCACCCAAGGACAGGATGGTGATCCAGCTTGACAGGCTCACACAATGGGCGGATGAAAACCTGATGGTGTTCAACACTGAAAAACGCAAGGTACTCTACCTTGGGAAGAAAACCCACAGCAGGCTTATAGACTCGGCAGCATTACGCTTGCCAGCACCACAGCCGAAAGGGACTTGGGGGTCACGATTGACCACAAGATGAATATGAGCCACCAATGTGATGTTGCAGCTGGTAAAGGAAGCAACACTCTGGCTTGTATCCATAGATGCTTCTCTAGCAAATCCCAGGATGTCATCCTCCTCCTGTACTCAGCCTTGGTGAGGCTGCAGCTGGAGTACTGTATCCAATTCTGGGCTCCACAATTCAAAAACGATGTGGAGAAGCTTGAGAGTCCAGAGGAGAGCCACACACATGATCAGAGGGCAGGAAAACAGGCCTTATGGTGAAAGGCTGAGAGCTATGGGCCTCTTCAGCCTGGAAAAGCACAGGCTCAGGGGGGGACCTGGTGACTACCTACAAGTATATAAGGGGTGTACGTCAGGATCTGGGGGAACATCTGTTCACCAGAGCATCCCAAGGGATGACACAGTCAAACAGTCACAAACTCCTCCAAAACCGTTTCAGGCTGGACATAAGAAAGAACTTCTTTACTGTCCAAGCCCCAAAGGCCTGGAACAGACTGACGCCAGAGGTGGTGCAAGCACCTACTCTGGATCCTTTAAGAGACATTTGGACATTTATCTTGCTGGGATCCTTTGACCCCAGCTGACTTCCTGCCCCTGGGGCAGGGGGCTGGACTCAATGATCTTCCAAGGTCCCTTCTAATATCTATGAAATCTATGAAATCTAAAAAGCAAACGTTGAAGTGTACTGAAATATGGCTGTCCCCCAAATGTTAGGTTTCCCAAATTGTTATGCTTTAAAGTATTCAAACTTTTTTGCCCAAGCATAGAGATCTCATGGAAATGTTCGGAAAGGTCAAGAATTATATCATAAGTTTCCAGAGTACAAAGGTTAAGAAACCAGAGGGGAAGTCTTGCAAATCAGTCTTTCTTCTTATTAGTTTCACTACATAGGTTTTGTGAGAGAGCTCTGAGAAGAGGAAATTTTAATAAAATGGGATCAAAATAAGTATATAACATTTACACTGTCAACAACCCAGTTCATAAAACATTGTCCAAGACATATAGGATAATACAGACACAAGATATGGTGTACTTGGTTTCCAGGATCAGATTCCTTCTTACCCATAAACGCACTAAAAGTACACAAATCAGAATGTTCTTAATAGGGAATTCACAAAAGAAAGGTCAGCTGCTGTGTATGCTTATGTGTACCAAGGAGCACTAGTTTTGATTCAGGAGAGAGTCCTTTTATTTTTCTCTTTGCAGCAGATGAGTGAAAAAGGGAAGCTTTAATAAATCTCTGCGTCTAATACACCATTATCCACAATAATGTCAGATCTCCAATGACAAGTTTTTAATTTTTGAAGGATAACTTTGCTTTTCTTTGAAGTTTCACCTTTCCTGGGAGCTCTCTACAGTCCAGTCACTTCCAGTGCATGCAGATCTCTTAACAGGTCAGCGCACACAGGCTCCTGCAAGATCTCACACTAGGTCCTTCCACTCTGTTTCAGATGTTGTAAAAAGACATGAACAGACCACTGTATAAAACAGAGATAGGGATTTGAATATAAAGATGGGGAGGCTAGAGAGGGACAGTGCTGGGAAGGGCAAAGACACCAGCAACCCAAAGAAACAAAGGGATCATGCAACCTAATCTAGGTAATGGGATAAGAATTCATAGTTCCAGTTTAAACCATACTTAACACAATTCACTCTGTGGATGAGTTTTTGTTCTGCAATTTCTTGTACAACTCGGTTTTTCAAGGTTTGGTGCCTAAGAACAGCTATCCTGAGGTTAGTGATGGTCCAGGGAGGTTAAAGTGTTCCACCACAGACCTTTATGTCTTTCTGGGGCTATTGTCAGATAGGTGTTCATTCATTCTTACACGTAGATATTGCCCCATCAAAGGGACACTGTAAGCAGGCAATGGTGTACGTTTCTTCAAGCCTTCTGGGCCTGGGATCATGAGGGTTCCCTCTCCCTCCTCTCTCTCCCCCCGCTTCCAGGGCTGGGTGTTGAAGGAAGGAAGGTAGGAAACAGAAAAGTTCACTTACTCACACAGGAGGAAAGAGTTGCTTTGCTTTGCTTCCTAAGTCCTCTCTTCTGTGAAAGCAGTGTGGACTCCTAAAGGGCACCCTAGACTGCAGTAGGGTTCGTAACCAACCACAGGATCAAGCCATGCACTATCAGTGTCAGGTACCCTCATGTGCTTTCCAGGTCCTGAAACAGGATAGGTATTTTTAGCATCTGTAAGATCTAGCTAGCTTAGGTGCAGGTGCTAATTTTATTAGATGTGGGCTAGACAGGCATGTCTTTTGAAAACACTGATTGTGTGTCCATTCATCTTTTCTTTGGGAAATCTCCCACCTTACTATTAATGGCACAGCTTTGGCTGTGGTAACAGTGGTAAGAGCATTCATTGTGGCAGAGCTGTGCCCCAGAAGCAGCCGTGAAACCCCCTTTGTGGCTGTGTGACTCCTGCCTGGCTCGATCACTATTACAGCCCTCCCTTAATTGCTCTTCTGCCACGCCTTGTTCTTACTAGAGGTTGAATAAGGGAGGCTGCCTACAGGCCTTAGAGTCAGCCTAATTCTACACGTGGTCCCACAGGGCCTCTCTAGGACCCCCACTACTTTGATATGACCCTCACATTTGGGGACCTCCTCAGCTGGCCTTTTCCCCTGCAGAGCTCCTGTAGCTTGGAGGACTACAATGCGTATCTGCAGCCATCCACAGCCTTAAGGACTCAATACACGGCTCCATTTCCTCCCCTACACCACACCCCAAGCCTTGCAGATGTTATTATGGCTTTATTCCCTCTGTTGGGACTTTGGTTTCCTCCCCTTTAATCTAGCTAGGCCTTCTAGCCTTGGACGACTGTATTGGACCTGGCTCTGAGGCACTAGTTCTCACTTGTCCTTTTCTGTCACTGGGCCCCTGGTCCCTGTGTGGCTGTGCCCGTCTGGTGCTGGGCCCCTGCCCCCTGCCTGCCCTACAGCCTTGCACTGAACCTCTCTCTAGGCACAACAATAGCTCAGGTATTGAGCCTGCCCCTAGCAGTAATGGGATCTCCATAAACCTCCATTACAGTCCACACCCAAACTGCCGGAACAAACAGTAACATAAGCCATAAGCCCTTGGGCTGTAACAGAAACACAAACAGCAGCAGAAGCAGTCTGCCCCTTTATGAGGGCAAACTTTCATCATCTCCCTGTAGGCATAGCTTTCAGCTCAGGTGTCATGGCGGCACCTGCGGGAGGGCCGTGAGCTCCCTGAGGTCCCTCGCACCGTGTCAAGGCCAGCCCAAGGTACCCTCTTATTCTCGCCTGCCACGTCTTGCTGGTAAATATAATAGGGAGGCTACCTTACTCCCCCTTGGGCACGGCTACTCGGGACCTCTGTCCCTGCGGTTTTCCCAGACTCTTGTGGTTTCCCCGTATGATGGGTGCTACTCGGGCACCCCAGCCTTATGGGCTACGCGTGGCTCCTACCAGCCCCTAATACCACGCCCCAAGCCTCGCAGATGGGA
>NW_005842716.1:759825-765791 GCF_000455745.1 Alligator sinensis
GAGCCACCGGTCTTTTAGGCCCACCGCACTGCTAACCTCACGTTTGCCGGGCACACTGTGCTGCTATCCCCTTTTCCTGGGGACCACCGCAGCACCGCCCTTCTCCTGGGGCGCTGTACTGCTAACCCCTTTTCCTCCGGGGCAACCGCAGCACCCTGCCCCTGTCCTGGGTTTTCCGTAGTGCTAGCCTGTTACCGGGCTCGCTACGCCCGTCCTGGGCTTCTCAATCTTGCCCCCCCTTGGGCCTCTCACATATTGCCCCTCTTGGGCCTCGCAATGGTCCCCCTTCTCTAGGACCTTCCGGGCCCCCGCTGGGCTCCTTAATAATACCGCCCCCTGTTTGGGGCTATCTATGCCCACCCTGGGCTTCCTAATAAAATCGCCCCTCTCTCTGGGACTTGCTGCGCCCACACCAGGCTCTTTAAATGCCCCTCTCTGGGCTGGGGTCTACACACCCCGCAAGTTGCGCCCTTACTGGCGTCGGGGTCCTCACACTCCTGTGAGCCCCCCTATGAGTACTGCGCCCTCACTGGCACTAGGGCCCCCACACCACTGTGGGTCCCTTTATGAGGATAACGCGCCCTCTTGGCGCTAGGGCCCCACCCCTCTGGGGTCCCTATGAGGCCTCCTCCAACCCGTAATAGCCTCACCCAAACCACCGGTGTAATACAAACACTAAAGCAAACACCAGCCTCCTGGCTATAACCAAAACACAAGGCACTGGGCCATAACAACATAAGCCTCCTGGCTGTAATTTAACATCGTTGCTCCAGCCTCTGGAGCTCTCACGAGCTATACTTGCTGTTAGGCTTCCCCTCGCATCCTAACTGCAAGAGCTCCTGCCCCCCTGACTGCTGGCAGGGAACTGCTAGCCTGGCCTTGGCTCTAGGCTTTATAGGAGCCAGGCCCTGCCCCCTCAGGATCAGCTGACTCATTAGTTGCCCTGGCAACCTGCAGCTGTGCTCATTATCTCTGCTAAGGCTTTTCCCCAGCAGTTCTCCCCTCTCTAGGAGCGAGGTACGCGGCGACATCAGGCTATACCCTAGCTGATACACTCAGCCCCCTTGGGCACTCGGATCCTCTGGTCCCACACTCCTTCCCTGGGCACATGGACCCTCTGATAGGCACCTCAAATCCTCTAGGGGTTAATATAAAACAAAGGCCAATTGCCTGTAAACTCAGGCTCTCTCAGCCCAGGGAACTTGCCTCTGTTCCCAGGCCTGCAAAGTTGTCAAGCAACATCTCAGTTCTTTCAGGAACCCTGAAGCCAGGAGTTCCTTACTTCATGGTTACTGGGGAGAAACTATTTGACCGGTGCAGGCAGGCTCTAGGCTTATATAACTCAAGCCTTAGCCTTCTTCCAGTCAGGTGAGTCCCTCATTAGCTCTCCCTGACTCCTACAAGCAGCATCTCAGGCTGCTTGTTCTCTTAAAAGGGCAGGTACATCCCAGTGCCCTGTGGCACCTGCTGCTATTTTACCCAAAGCTTGCCTAGCCCTTCTCAGAACAGGTTCAGATCATGTGGTGACTAAAATCCTGCCAGTAAAATCAAAAGCACCTTGTTGGCATCAGTAGCCCATCTGCACAATTGGCACCAGGTGCAGTACACCAAAGAGAGCAACAATTTCAGGGGGGGAAAGACCATAATGTATGGCTTCTGTAATCCAGTTCAATTAGAGCTTTTAGGTAAACATTTGTAAAGTACCTAAATAATTTATAAGCCCCAGTTTTATTTACCCTCTGAAAGTGAATAGGACTTCAACCTTAAGTCAGTTAAGCACTACCATATCAAAACTAAAACTACTAAAAGGTAGATTAAATGGCACGAACATTAGAGAGATCAAAGAAAGACTGAAAAGAAAGGGTTATTCCCTTATTTTGGTTCTGTATAAAGAAGGATCAAAGTGAGAGTTTTTATTCCATTTTCTTTTTTATTCTGCTTTTTATTCTCTTTCACTGAAGCCTGGACTACCACAGTGTCGCTTCCACTTACTGCAAGATAACAGCATGAGTACTCACAGTTATAGCAGAGCCCCCGACATGCAATAAATCCCTGGCCCATTTTACCTCAGAATAAATTTTTCCTATATCTGTAACCATAATATTCTTTAGGATTAATCCTATATATGGGCACTGTTTCCTAATCACCTACTGTTCTAGTTGTTTGCATCAAATCCATCTGTGTTTTGTTTGTCTGAGATGCATTTTGGATGTGGGAAATTTAAAAGCCAGATTACATATGCCCTTCTGTGCTCAGCTGGTCAGTTTGTTTTCTGGCTAATGCACCACTGTGACGGGGGCCATCCCAGGGCCAGTCACAATGTCAGCCTACCCACCTCTCTAGGCAGGTGGGCAGCCCGCCCACCTGACTCACCTTTCACGCCTTTGTTGTAACTAGAAAAATTGTTTCTCAGTGGGAGGCTGCCCATTTATTGTCCTGATACCAAGGGTGTAATACGTGGCTCCATACGACTCCTACACCATGTCTCATGCCTCACAGATGGCATCCAGACTCACTATTACTCCCCATCCTGGTAGCTGGGCCGCACTTTGCTTCTGACCCAAACATGGCCTCAGGTGTCCTCAGACATACCTTGGCTATGTGCCCCCTCCCTGGGGCCTCTACTGCCTACACACAGTGCTTTAGGCCCCCACGGACCCTACTGTATGCGATCTCCGGCTGCCACTATTTCCGGGCAGCCTACACACAGTCCTACTCTATGCAGCCTCTGGCTCTGTCCCACATCAGACTGAACTCTGCCTCCTCTCCGGGCCACTGCTCTGCCCCCCACTGGGCTTCTGGGCCTTAAGCTCTGTTGGGCCTCAGGTGTCTGTCGACGTGCCTGGACCCCACCTTGGCCCTGTGCTTTTCTGCTGGGGTGTGCTCCCCTAGCCTTTCCCCTCCACAGGGAACCCACAAGGCAGTGGGGACTGAGACTTTCCAGCATCCCATCCTCACCTTTCACTGGGGAGGCCCAGGTGTGGTATTTCCTGGAGACTGCCCCACCACAGGCAGCCCCATCGCACCATCCAACCCCAGCAGGGTGTAGTTTCAGATCATGTCCAAGGACCAGGAAACTCCTCCATCCCCAAAGTTCCTACGCTGACCTCCAGCTGTTCTGGGAGCAGCAGTCTGCTGGCTGAGAGATGTTGCTCTTCTGGCTCCCTGGATGTAACTGTCAGCTCAGCTCCTAGTGCCCGGGCTTATATTGAGGCTGCCCAGCCCTCCTTCAATCCGGGGGCCCTCTGCAGTCATGTGACTACCAAATTGGGCCAAACTGCACCTGCTGGCTACTTCAGAGCCTGCTCAAGCCCCTTAAAGTGGCAAGCACCAAAGGTGCCCTGCCACACCTTCCAGTCTCAAATATTTGGAATTTTCATTTCCCTCATGTCCCCTCTGTGCCTTTAACTCTAGTGGTAATCTCTGCCAAAAAATGCTGATGTTTTTCTTTTCTTAAACACACAGTCTCCTCTGTTCCTTCCCACCAAAAAAAGAAATGTTTTGTTCCACCATGCTCCAAGTGTAATATAGATTTTCAAATTATCTTCCTTACCTGTTTCATCCCTACCCACCATATCACCCTCCATTTACAACCTTCCACTTTGTTATATGCAAAATTAGATTGTCATCTCCTTTAACCAACCCACACCTTTTCTCCTTATTGGGAGCAAGGTTGCATGCTTTGTGGCAGTGTACTATGAAGGAAATTAATAAATGTCCCCCTTGCTTCCCAGGGTTAGCATAGATAATTGAAAATAGCAATGGCACATTTCAGCCTGAGATGAGACTGAGTGGGCAGATTACTGGATTTTGCGTTTCAGAAGATGATGGGGAGGGAGTCACAAGCCTGTTCTTTTACAAGCCAACCTGCATTTTTGTGTCTAAGAAATAACTTTTTCACCTTTTCTTGGTTCACAGTTTTCACCCTAGCTAATTTTAATCTTTGGTGTCTCTGGAGTTCACAGTATATGCCAGCCACCACCATGGCATCTGTTAGTGAGAGTGACACAAAGAAACTTAACAAGCTACTAACAGCTGCTGAGTTGCAAGGTTCCTTCTTATAATAAAGGACACAGAAAGAATTTTTGGCTAACTACAGGCAGCCAGAAAGCTCAAGATTGAATCAATTCAATCTTCGCAGGGTAGTCAAAGCTGCATAGATTGAACTGATAAATGAGTGCACAGACATTTGCATTTGATTCTGGAAATGCAACCACTTGCCTGAAGTGGCCTAGGCCAGAAAGCCAGAGGGCGCTAGAGCATGCCTCCCTGCTCAGCTGGAGCAGACAGCTTGCACCAAAGCAATCAAACTCACTCTGTAGGGGGGGAGGGGCTTGTGGGAGAGGTGCAAAGCATCCTAGGATGCTGGAGGACTGTCAGTTACCTTGCACATGGAGGAGATCTGCGACAAAAGTTCAATAAACCAATTTAACCTAAATCAGTGAAGTCTGATACTACATCCAACCAGATTTATCTTAAACTGGTTTCAGCTATTTTGAAAGCATTTTCTGTATACAGAACTTCTGTTGTGTTATGGATTTGAACCAGCTTCTAATCACTTATACTGGTTTATGTATAACTTCCACCACAGGGCCTTTGTGGCAAAAAATAAGCACTAGTGGGACAAATGTCCTTACCCTCATCCTCCATGTTTGTGGCATGAAATAGGAATAATTTATTTCAGTGGGAACAGAGACAGGCCCACCCCTTCACTGCTTCTGAAAAATCACATCTGAAGGGTACAGGCTTAGGGTAAAAGAGGCAAGAAATTACCACATATTCAGTGTTAGGCAGCAACTGCCTCTGTGCATGCTCTAAAGGAGAACTCATTGCAGCTCACACCTCTTTTGTTGCAGGTTTTCAGTGAACCAGTTTCAGAATGTATGACTGTTGCCCAAGTGTTGAGGGAAAGAACATATTGCACCACAAGACTTGCTTATCACCTGCATTGCAGTATCATGAATTATTTAGTCTACACTCATCCACGGTTGACAACTGTACTTTAGAATATAAAACTTCCCACATGGGACCTTGGGCAACATGGCTCTCTCATTAAGCTATACATATAAATGCCACTTTTGGCATTCTGTATTACAGAGATTGGGATTTTCCAGTTAAGACACAGGACTGGGAGCTCTGCAAGATCTGCATTTTGTTTCTATTTCTGACATAGACCTCCTGTGTGACATTGGGCAGCTCATTTAACTTCTGAGTATAGCAATACAAAATCTACTTTAGAGGGACGCTGTGAGACTTAGTAAGTATTCTAAGGCACTCTGTTTATCATGTGGAGTTTGCACCCCTGCCTGCAATGCGTAACACCCACTGGCGGACATGTCCTATACGGATGTGTCTAATCCTCCTCTATGCATGAAATGCATGAGGAAATATTTTAAATGCTAAAACCCTTTCGAACAATGGGATATGTCAATTCTGAATGGGGAAACATTTCCTCCAAACAGGTGATGCAGTTAAAGGGAAACTAGCTTAACTAAACCTACTGTGCAGAAAAACAGCGTGGTCATTAGAAAATAACAAATAACTAAACAAAGCACGTAGTAGCACATGGCCAGTCCAGCCCCTCAAGTATCTTAAAAAAAAAAAGACATCGGCGCATGCCTTGTCTGCCTCCCAATTGCCTGCAATGCTGTTTTAACACACCATGGTCTTGTGTGAGACAGCAAGTTTGATATTGCCCTAGTATCTGTTAGGGCTAGACATTAAAACCTGACATAAGTTTTCTTGAGTATTACTGACAATTTCATAGATTTCATAGACATTAGGGCTGGAAGGGACCTCAGAAGATCATCGAGTCCAGCCCCCTGCCCAAAGGGCAGGAAGTCATCTGGGGTCATAGGATCTCAGCAAGAGAAGCATCCACATTTCTCTTGAAGCTGTTCAATTTAGTTTCATAGTTTCTAGGGTCGGAAGGGACCTGGGCAGATCATCTAGTCCGACCCCCTGCC
>NW_005842716.1:766137-779169 GCF_000455745.1 Alligator sinensis
ACTCTTTCCTGCTTATGCAGCGGGTCGGACTCGATGATCTATTGAGGTCCCTTCCGACCCTAGCATCTATGAATCTATGCTTTACCTCAGGGCACTATAAGTGAAAAGTAGCTTATTTGTAGGAAGTGCTTCAAAGGGCATGTTTATACTGCTAACTTTACTGTGCCGGGTAGTGCCATGTAGAAAAAAAATGCCACACTGCTCCATCCATACTGTTCTCCAAACCAGAAGTTGACAAGCCATCTGTGTGTGGTGCCACACCTCAGCTACACTGCTTCTGGTTCAGGAAGTAGTGTATGCTACTGTATCTAGGGTATAGACGCACCCAAAATGATCTATGTTACAATAGTCCAAATTCTCCTTTCACTGATTTTGGTGCAACTAGTTCACAAGCCTATGGGTCTTTGTCATGCTACATAACATATTGCTCCAAACATGAGTCAATCTTTTATCCCCTCAAAAGAGAACGTAAAATTCAGTTGGCTTATACATGGGGATCAACCTATCATCAGAACAATATAGTTCTACATTACAGAGCAGATCCCCTTAAGGCTGCAGTGGGCGGTGGCCCTTAAGGGGTTTATGCTGGGTTATTTGTCCTGCTTGCTTTAACTGTGCCACACGGGGTCATCTGATCCATCATGATGGCAAAGAAGTAGCAAGCTCAGTTAACACAAGAAAGAGTCACAATAGCTGGCTAACTAAGATTGCCACAACCCTACAGTTCCCTGTGGGATCTCCCTGGCTTTTATGAAGGTAGAAGCTCAGAAGTTCTCAAAGCCCTATATAAAATTGAAGTATCAAGATGGTTTCAGGTTGGATGCAAGAAAGAACTTTTTTACGGTAAGGGTGACCAGAATCTGGAATAGACTTCCCAAGGAGGTGATGCAGTCCCCAGCCTTAGAAGTCTTCATGAGGAGACTGGACAGACACCTTGCTGGAATCATTGGTTCTCAGCAGTATTCCTGCCCAGAACAAGGGTGTTGGACTCTATGATCTTCCAGGGACTCTATGTCCCTTCCAGCCCTTGATTTCTTATGATTCTATGATTCTGTGACCTCTGGGCTTCAAGCCTCAAATCTCTACTTCTGAAGCATGGCATGTGGTAGCTCACCACCAGGAAGCATGAAACAGCCTACAAGGTGAACTGGTAGGAAGCCATCCTGTATGGATACCCTGTAGGAGGATGGATGTTCAAAATAATTAAAATAGGCTTTAAATGAGTCTTTAATTTTCTTTGTTTGTTTGTTTAACAGTGGAGGGTGAATTTATTATTTGGAAAAGACTTATAAGCCTGAACATTTCTGGCACAACACTAAAATTAAATATAATTTTTTAATGTTCACACTTTTAGTGCCTTTAACCCTTTGGTTCCTTTCTATTCTCCTGTGGGATGTTGTAAGAGCAATAGCAGCTTAAGGACTTTATCTGCAGTTTATTTATATTTAGAGAAAGAAAAACAAACAAACTGCTTTTCCTAAATTTGAACCTGAAAATGTGGAAATAACATATGCAATGTTGATTTATAATCTGAACAATATGGTACTAATGGCTTGTCTTTGCATTGAAAAACTATGCAATCAACCCCTTCTGTTGTATAAGGCAGTGTATGCCTGGTAAAGTCATGCTAGCTTGTCAAACAAAATAAGCACTAGTGGGACAAATGTCCTTTTTTGCTGTATACCTGCATACACGTGCTATATTTATTAGCATCATTTTGTCAGCTAGGGGAGAAATATTTTTCCCCACACCAGATTGAGAAGGGCAGACCAAAAATATTCTACAAACCAGGCCTCCACCATAAGATTCAGCACACAACAGTAAGGGTTCTTCTCTGTTTTTGCCTCATGCTTGCAGCTAGAAATGGTGACATTGCAGCCCTTCAGAATTGTATGGATGGACAAGAAGACAGGCTAACTGGTGGCAAAAAATGTTAGTGCCAAATGTTAGTGCAGTGCCAAAACACCAGATGACAGAGTCAAGAGAGCCCATTACCGGTCATTTTAGGGCTAGGGTAAAGTGTGCTCTGGGGAGCACAGAGATGAACATAGCCCATCCACCTAAGTCTACTGCCACACTACAAAGCCAGAAGTTTTCCAGATGGTCTTCATTCTGAAGCAACTTGAACTCAGAACTTCCATTTTTTCTAACTAAGTGCCTTCAGCCCCAGGCTACAACAGGGTACTCCCGAGGGCACCTTTTCCACCTTTCCTGTTGAAAATGCTCCATTTTAAGACTTAGTCAAGCAGGCTCCAGAACCCAAGTCACCTTCTTTTCTAAAGGAGCATCTTAACCACCAGGACACAAGATCAATCTCACAAACAGCTATACACACAAACTCACTTTCACTCTTGCCCGAAGAAGAACAATATAACAGGAAGGACTGACAAAGGCCCAACCTAGAATGCCCTCTAGCCTGGTGATCTCTGCCTACCCAAGGGCAGGGGTGTCAAATTCATCAGATCCCATAGGCCAGATGAGTGTCATGGGGCCAGTCCACAAGACTAGCTCTATATGTCGGATCCAGCATGAAGGGCTGATCTGGCACAGGCACCACATGCAGTGGGTGTCCTACACTGGTCTCCCATGGTGCATGTGGCAAATGAGTCCAGTCCAATTCCAATGGGCAGCACTGTGGGCCAAATCTGGCCCAGGAGCTATATCTTTGACACCCTGGCACTAGTGTTAGGAAAATCTTCAGCAAAAGCCAGATTTTAACCTGAATCTTCCATCTGAAGGAGGTTGCAGTGGGGAGATGGAGATGGCCTCACCCAGAAGCCATATTTCTTTCTGCCTGGCTCAACAAATCTATAATTAGTGCAAAGTGAGGCAGTTTCAAGGGGAGAGACTGACAGCATTATCTCAATGTGACTCTAGGACTAGAGGGTTAGGGCAATCTCTATAACGTTGGGTGTTAGGGGTTTAAATGTGCCCTGGCTTATGAAGGTTCCTAATGGGATTCTTATACCTCTTACATGTAATAGGGGCAGCATCTGCTATTTAACTCTAGGAGAAGGCTCATGGTTGAGAGTTTTGGTTTGAGGTAAGCACCTCTGTCAAAGTAAGACACCTAAACCCCAAAGATGGCTAGGGCTAACACCACACAGTTCTTTACACTTGGAGATTATTGCATGAAGAAAAAATAGATAGTATATGTTGAAAACAGATACCACTCCCATTAAAATAGATGGCAGTATATAAAGATGAATTGTCTGTGTGCACACATGGGCACTTTACAGGTGTGACTACATAAAAGCCTGATGTGAAGTAATGAAATGAATTACACTTCTGTTGGAGATGTCAATTTCCTTTGTTCCGTTCTCAGCCGCTATAGCAGGAAGGAACATTAAACATTTCCCTGGCTAGTCATAGAATTGTAGAAATTACAGCTAAAACAGCCCTATTAGGCGAGTTCTTGCCAATGCAAGATTATTCCTTATTGTACATTTACTACTACTTTGTGCAACGTAGTTTTAAACATCTCAAATGATCTGGTTTTCACTACTCCCCTGTGGGAATGATTCCATAATGTACTCAGTCTTAAGGAGGTTTTCCAAGCAGCCAAGCTCCATTTTATTTCTTCATTCTATGCCATCAATCCTAGCAGTGCCCTTCTGCACCAAGGTAATTGTCTCCTCATCTTTGACAGACACATCATTCAACTATCTGCACTTATGTCTCCACATCATTGTTTGGCCAAGTTATTCAGGTTCAGCTTTTAGTCTCTCATTACAGTCTTATTTCCGCACAGCCTCCACCCCTTTTTTTCAGCTCATTAATATATTTTGCTGTTATTCATTGAACTGCCTCCAAATCTTGACCTCTCAGTTTCTCCTGTAGCAACATAAATGCAGCGCAATGCTAAGCACAAATATAAATGCATCTCCAGGCAGAGCTATAGCCAGTCACAGAATAATTTTTGCTTTGGTGTATGCACTTGCAAAGACTGGGAGGAGGAAGCTTGAGGATGGTGTGGTGTGACCCACCCATAGCCGTTAAATGCCATTATCTAGGTTTGACCAGGCTGCAGAAGTATAGTCAGAGGTATAATAGGAAAATTCTGTGCCCTGGGCAGTGGCAGCATCAGGGAAGCAGCCTTTGCTGAGCTGCTAGTGGGTTGTTCTACTAGTTATTTTCTTTAAAAAAAACCTCTGAGCTGTCTTCAAATTTTTCACCTAGAAAACAACTGAATTACTAGCTGGTATTTCCTACATTTTAGTTTTGCACAATTGGAAGCAGATATTTTGTGAAAAATACTTGTTAGTTAATATATTTACCTATCTTTCTTTATGGCAAAAGGAAAGAAGATAGAAGAAGTGATGCTCTGGCCCTTGTTTCTTGGTCCACCGCTAGCAGGAAGTGGAGCAGATCTTCTTGTCAAGAAGAGAGGTAAGTGAACTCCCAGTGGGAGAGCTATAATGTTCCCCTGCTGGAAGGAATATGGGAGTCTCATGCACTTGTGATACGTGATCCTCTACCACAACAGTCCTCATTTCATCACCCAACAAATGATGGGGATTTGGGGGCAATGGTACTCCACTGGCATCCACAGCAAAAATCTAATGAAACAACCCACATCGGAATCATCCACTTACTCTACATCATAAATACACATGCCTCTTGCACTCCACCTGGCTGCATACAACCCTTTGTTGAGTGATCACTATCCATTTATTATCAACCCTATCTTCTTTGCCAATTACTTCCTATTGCCTTTATTTACCAGTGTTAAAAAATATTTAAGATAGTCTGCAAAATGCACAAGACAGAAGGGAGGCTTCTTTCACTCTTAACCTATGTCCGAGCACCTCAACGAACAAAATGCATATCTAACAGGTAAAGATTTAAGTACAAAGGAAATGACACTATAAGAATTTTCATTTCCTATGTTAAAACTCATAAAAAATGAAGCCTTGCCCTGTTACTCTGCTTTTACTGTTCTGAAGCATAAGATTGTGTGAAAGGTATCTCTACATCAAGCTCTCCTGGAACCAAACACACATCTCTTATTTTCTCAAGTGGAGAAGTACATTACTTGAAACAGAGACAGGATGAAAATGAGCTGTGCTACAGGGATTTAGGGCCCAACATTGATTGATGCTGGTGTATAAATATGATACAAGCAAAGCATAAAAAATGGCTTAGAAGCAGATACAGCCCATGCAAATCTCTCTGGGATCTCTGAGAATGCTACTCAGGTATTGCATGCTAATAAATCTCCAATGGCTTGTCATCATTCTCTGTCATTGGTTTGTCTAGGTTTTTTGAGAAGCAGGGTCATGCCAACAAATGTTATGTCCATCAAAAGTCAACAAGGCATCTTTCTAAGCTGTCCACTATATACATCCTTTATTTATGTATAAATTGTTCTATCCATCTATGAGTGGCAGAAAGATTGTCTGCATTGGACTTCCCTCTAGTGGAAGGAAAGTCAGTCTTGCTTAAGTCAGAGTTACCTTGTCTTCCAGCAGTTTTCATATAGAAGCTAAATCCCAAACACTCAATCAGCTATTCAGGACCCTCAGGTAACAGAAGCTTTCCAGGCCCATGTCCTTGGAGCAATGGGTCTTCGGTTCTGGACCCAGCATTGCCACTTGACCATGTTACTTGGTTGACTTTGGTATCACAAAGCTCCTGTGTCCATCTAATTATCAGAGACGAAGTGGTTTTATGAGTATCACAACAATGAGAAGGAAACATGTAAGTGATCGCTTTAAACATAATCGTAGGAAAAGGAACATTGTCAAAGAATTATGTAGACATATATAAAAAGGAAAACCACACCCAATTTGGCTTTATATTCCAGTCCCTCCCCTCAAAAGTGGCTTCACACCTACTCATCCATGAAAGAGAGGTATGACATTTTTGCTGAAGACGGAAGTAATTTTATTTTAGTTACTACCTGCAATGAATTTTAAATAAAGCCATGGGAGCTCTGGGATGGCTGACTCTGTCTGCATGAGACACACTATACTGCTAAGAAAAAAAATCCCGCCAAACCCACTAGGCCCCCTCAGGGCTCCACAGGCAGCCAGGAAGACCAGCCGATGAAAGCACTTTTTGACAGATGTCGCGTCACTGTTAACATGGCTCATATACAAAATCAACTCCAGTCAGAAATCATGTATTAGGAACACGTTGATGCCATTTAAAGATGAAACTAGTGTGTGTGTATTCCCCATGCTTAGTGGCCCACTTTGACAAAGTGATCCTTGAAAATGTAAATAAGTCTCTTATTTACTTGCTTTTCTGTTTAGTAGTCGGCGGCTGTCAGAGTCTGCCTCGCACTTTCTTGCTGAGAGAAAGAGAACAAGTACCTGATCAATAATATTTCAAAATGTTAAGTAAACTTCTTAAAGGGCCACATTCTGTTCCAAAACAGAGCTGTCTACTTAAACCAGATATGACCCTTGGAGCTTTTATCCCACTATTGTAATATCAACTATAGTCTCATTCCAAAGTAGAGCCAACGATGTTCCTTTTTCTTCCTGAATTCTTTTTTTATATTATACCAATAATTGACTGAATTTCTTTGTAAAAGGAAACAATTAATTAGCTTGCACTTCCCATGCACAAAGTCTCTCTCTCAAGATATATTTGTACTCAGAAGGCAAAAGAATCCCCCACCAACCCAGGTTTCCATGGTTATAATATCCCAGGACAACCTTCTTTCCAAAGGCATTCTTCTACCTCTACTCCCACCTTGCTCTAAAGCAGCTGCTTACAGGTTTTGTCCTATGGCTGCTCTATCATCACTACAGCTCCATCATAACTAACAATAGCAAAAGCACTAGCATTGACCAAGAAGAAATGGCTTCATCATTGTTTTCAAATCCTTTTAAATCTAGAGTAAGTCCTCCCACAGTTGCAGGCTTTCCAGAAAGGTTTTGGGATGGGATCTAAAGTTAATTTGTTTAGTTGGGACCAACCATTCCAGTACATCTCCCAGAGCACTTGCTGTACTCTAAAGCTTTTATTGTACTGCTTCCGTCTTGATCATGTTAGCTATTTTAGGCATCTTCCAACATACTTCTTTCTCTCACTTCAAACCTTACCAAGAAAGCTAAGAGCATTTAGTCCCCTAGTTGAGTGTAATAGTCTATAGTAATTTGTGTATGTAATACATTTTTCCACTCTAACCTACAGTGGAAAATTCTTTTTGACAACCTGTACTGAGTTTAATTGAGCTGTGTCATATGCCATTAGGTAAAGCTTCACATTTAGCAAGCAGTAAAGTTTCCTTTACATAGTAGTTGCATCTAATTTTTACAGTTCTTATTCTATATAAAATAGCAGTATTGCTTAGTCTTAGCATTTAAAAATAACACAAGGCACAATGATAATTAAGCTCCAGATATCTCTCATATGCACTTCCTTTCCCATGTGTGTGACCCAGGATGTACTAGGTATAATGTGATTAAGTGTGATGACAAAAATATCACTTCAGTAAAAAGCTATGTAAGCCTCAATACATATGACAAAGCTGTGAAAATGGCTATTTCCATGCCATTAGCTTGCCTGCCTCCATTTGTTTCCCCACAGAATTTCTCTGTTGTGAATTACCTGGCCTGTGGGAACTTCAGTTGAAAAACATGCCTAATTTAATTCCCAAATAAGCTATGTTTTTGGTTTTCCATTTTAATTTCCACAGGGCAAATAAAATTGATGGAAAGCATTATGCCAAGGCTATTGTTCTCATCCAGTTGACTTTGTAGCCTGCGATGACTCCAGATTTGCATATTACCTTAAATGTTTCTGGGACCAGATGTTATTGGGTCTTTCCATCAGAGCAAAACATCTGCACACATTGCTTGCCTCCATTATCCTCCTAGGTTCTCAGATACTGCTGGCAATACCAATGCAGCACACCTAGCATCTTTAATTGTGGCATAGCTTCCCCACCCCCAAGAGATAGAGCAGGGTTGTGGAAGCTCACACAGCAGAGGGACAACAGAACAGCATCACCACCCATGGCATGGAACCCAGCCTCACAGGGGCACCTTATACATCCCCACTTTTGGGACTGAGGTCCATCACTACTTGAAGTCATCAATCACTACATTCCTCTGTGACAGACTATTTCTGTGACAGAAATAGGCAGTGATGCAGGAGGGAGGGAGGGAGGGTCTGTGTAGCAAGCTGCCACCCAGGAGGTCTTGTCATGTGTGGGGGTGGTCCTCCAGGGCAGCAAGAATATCCACAGGAAGAGCAGCTTTCACTGCAGCCAAGAGGCACAAAGCAAAGCAAACGAAGTTCAGGCTCAGCCAGTTAGCCACAGCTTTTGCCAAGAGCCAGGTAGACTAGGTTGAGTCAGTGTGATGGTGTATTACCAGGACAAGAAAGCAATGCCATTTCCAGAGTCTGGAATAAGAAGTCAAGATTGACTCAGTCAAAGGTATTCTCTTGATTCAAGGCCAGTGGTCAGGTCAAAGAGCTCTGGGGCTGCCAGCAGGTCAGGCAGCAGAAACAGGTTATCTTGAATAACTCTACCGGGCATGTAGTGGCTCTTGCTCAGGGTCTACAACTGAAGCCATGACTGTTTTGAGCTGATATACCCGTTCTTAATGTCACTGATAACCCCTTTCTTTGGCAGCAGTACAAGGACTGCTCACAAGAAGCTGACCAGTAGGATCCCATCTTCAAGGCTCTCTTGGGAAACGCGCAAGATGTCCAGCCTGAGGAGGGGCCAGAAAATCTTGTAGAATTTGGACAATCAGTCAAAGCCTGGCACCTTCCCTGTGGCAGGGCCTCAATAGCAGTGGTCAGTTCTGCCAAGTTCCTGTTTGAGTTTGTCTGCCTCAGACACAGAGCTTGGGGAGGCCCGCATGCAGGTACTGAATGGCCCTGGGCAGGCAGGCTTGTCTGCAAACCACTTCATGTAAAAGCTAACAGCACACTCTCAGATCTCAGAAGGGCCCCTGAACAGTTGATCCCCATAGGGTTTTAAGGTGGCCGGTGATCTTTTGTTCTGCATGCTTTTTCTCTAGGTTGAAAAAGAACCAGATTGCCTCTGGACACTCTTGGAAAGAGGCTTGAGTTTGAGCATACCTTCTCCTGCACTTCATTGGGCGTTGTTACCATATTTACTTGAGTAAAAGATGACGTTTCCCCCACCCCACCTTTAACAGAGGGAAAACTCTCCATCTTAGAATCAAGTATGAGGTCGTGAGGGACAGAGAGCTGCTGTGGCTGTATGAGCTCTAGCACCAACCATGTCTCCAGGCTGGAGCCAAAGTTGCTGCTTGCCCTTCACTGCCACTCCTCTCCTGCAGCCTCAGGCCCTTGCTGTACCCCATCTCTCCACTATGCCACTTCTCCCTCCACCTCCCACCACCACACTCCCCCTTACCTTTGCCAGCAGGCTCTGTCCTTGCTGCTGCCTGAAGCACAGAGCACAGACTCAGCCTGACCCTGTAGCAGCTGTGCTATCTCCATGCCGCTGCTACAGGGTGGGGCTGGAGCTGGAGCTGTGCTCAGTGCTCCAGGTTGCAGTGTGCATGGAGCCCATCAGTGCCATAGCAAAAATAAGGGGCAGGTAGAGGGGCAAGCGGCAGATACTTTGGCAGGGGGAGATGGGGAAAGGGGGGATGGGAACCCAAAGCTGGCAGGGCAGGCACAAGGGCGAGGGGCAGCAGAGAGGTTACCAAAGCTTTATTTTTGGCTTAGCAGAAAAGGTATGTGTGAGTCGGGGAGGGAGGAAGGGTGAGGAGATGCTGAGACAAAAAGTAAAAACTACTAAAAGACAGGGTTGGGGGGAGAAAATCAGAGACAAAAGACAGAATGCAGCTCTGGAGAGGTTGACAGTCAAGGAGCACAAAGCACAGCAGAAGACTTCATAGACACTAGGGCTGGAAGGGACCTTGTAAGATCATCGGGTCCAGCCCCCTGCTCAAGGGGCAGGAAGTCAGCTAGGGTTAAAGGATCCCAGCAAGATAAGCATCCAGAAGTGTCCAGAGGAGGTGCCTGCACCTTGGGGGCTCAGACGGCAAAGAAGTTTTTCTTTAAGGCACTTTTGAAAATTATTTTAGGAAATACCTTAGCAGAGCTGGGAGAAGAGCTGGGTGGTATCCTGAGAGAGGTATCTTGAGAGAGAGAGAGAAGCCAGAGAAGAGGATCCCGAGCATTTTGTGGGAAGAGAGAACAGCAAGGGCTCTTTTACCTGTCAGAGACTGCCTGGGGAGCTAGGCTAATCATTGGGGCTCAAGGACTCTGCATGCTGTATTCCAGTTGACTGGAAAAGGTTGGTTTTTTGCTTGAGAGGCCTGCCTTTGCTCCATGTGACTTTAGATGCACTTAATTCCATGGAAGAACTGAAGTCCCCCTCCAGTTTTTCCAGAACATAGCCCTCTGACAGGATCATACACAACTGGGATGCAAAGGTTCATGGACCCAAAACCCTGGTCTTAAGAATACCAGGAGCCAAGGACTCACCCACTCCAGAAGCTACCTCTGGACTGCCTTCTGGGGAACTCAGAGACTATGTAAGGCTGAGGATGGGTTTCTTTTCTGTCCACCGATCTAGAAACGCTTTGTGCATAATCTAATGTATACAATAAAAGCACCCCAGTGCAGTAGTGAGGGAAGGAGGGGTGAAGGGCTAAAGTTATGGTTTGGCAAGTTCAGACTGACACATCAACCGTTCAAACTACTTATATTCACCTCCAAAGCCAAACTTACCTGATAAATAGCTTAGTAAATTCCTATTAAATGAAAGCTAAATATCTGTTTGGCATCTATAGAAATTACTGCCACTGCCTCTAATTCTCATCTCCCATGAGGTGCAATTAACCTCCTGAGGTTATTTCACTCATGCATGCTGTATGTAAAATCTTCCTGGAAACAGATTCTGAGATTATTTTGTTGTGTAGTATAAATGGCTCCCTAACATTTAGATCAGGGGCCCTCAAACTTTTTTGACAAAAGGCATCTCCATAACTTTTGTGAACAGAGCAACAGCTAATTTCTAAAACTAATTTACTACAGGGCTTACTTCCTCACACAGGGCCAGGCAGGAGGGTGCTTCCCTCCTTAGACCCTGCAGCACCCTTCAAAGGATTTCAAGCCACCCTACTTGGCCTGCGGCACCCTTCAAAGTCTGCGTAACCCTACTTGAGAATCATTGATTTAGATGTTGCTCAGCTGTAGCGATGAATTCTGTAAATGTTTTCAGCACAGGAAGTGCTATCATCTGGGTTACACAGGGGACTGGACTGCATGACCATAAAAGACTTTGTTGGCCTTACAATGTATGAATGAAGGGTTGTCAAGCAGCCTGCTGCTTGATGCATATAAAAGGCCTTGGAACTAGCAACAGACTTATGGATCTGTAACTAGCAGCAATATGAATGCGTGCATGTGCGTATCTCACACACACACACACAGATTATAAATTTAATACATATATCTTGAAATGACTAAATAAAAAATGTAGTCATATTTTAGAGCAGTCTTTATAATTGTATTATTTTTGCCTTTTCTTCCCCTGCTGTTATAAACCACATAACTCAAATTGCTTTAGGGCTATTTCAAAATAACTCCCCAATGAAGCAGACAATATCGATTATTTCTTCTTCCTAATGTGTGACTATGGAACTGCATCAAGTTCAGCCCATGAAGGCTGGGAATTCACTGGGCAAAGGCAGCCAATAAGCTCTATAGCAGATAACCTTGAACGTTTTCAGGGCAAACTGCTCTCACCCTATCTATGGCAACAGAAGTTTAGAGAAGCAGTAGAAGCAAGGCAGCTCGACTGCAGGCAGTCGAGAGTCTGTTTCAGGCAATGGGACACGGTAGGGAATGATGGTATATTAATCCCATTCTGCCTCAATAGGAAAGCCTGAAGGCGAGACTACATCTTAAGAAGCAGGTGTGAAAGACATGTACAACATTCTCACACTGGAGATTGCAACTGTGATTATAAAATATGAGTTTAAAAAATAAAACTGACAGCATACACACAATATCCAGGGGCTCATACATTTAAACACTGTATATGTATATAGCTTTTTTGCATTATATAATTTTTTTTAAATTTAACATTTTCTTATTGCAAGAAGTCTTAAATTGCGGCTTATAAAGAACTGGCTGAATACAAGATGCTGACCTTCCTAGTTTTAAGCTACTATATGCCATACTATGTCGTAAGCAGCCAGGTCTGGGTTCACTTGGGGATTGAGGTGCCAACCAGGGTTGGGAGGAATGAGGAGCCATCTGAGAACAAGTTTAGGGATATGCTGAGTCAGAAAGCTAGGGGATCAGGCAGAGAGCTGAATCAGAGAGAAAGCTGGCTTGAGAAACCAGGAGGAGATGGAGTTGAGCACAGGTTCTAGGAACAAGCAGAGTCGGATATCTGGAGATCAGGCAGACAGCAGACAGAGAGCAAGCTAGGTTAGTAAGCCAGGAAACTAAGCAGAGAGAAGAGCTAGAGCACAAGGTGGGGGGAATAGCAAAGCAGTCAAAACAAACCCTGCTGCCCGCTTCCTGTTCTGGGTCAGGGATTTGTATGGGGGAAGCAGAAGTTCTACTGATCCCAACCAACCACTGTAGTGCCAATGAATGGTCAGAGGGCTAGGCCTCGCTGGAGGTTTCAATACAGCCTTGACCAGACTGGGTGACCAGCTGTAGGGTGGGAGGCCAGGATGAGTGTCCATGCTGGTCAGGTCACGGCTCCCTCTTTGAGGAGATGGCCTGGGCACTACATTACATTAAAAAATTAAAAAACACACTGATAACTTACTCTTCCATGTAATAAATTCCTTTTGTTGCCATGGGAATGCTTTGGGATTGCAGAGGAGAGAGAAAAGTTGTCAGCAAATTGTGAAAAGTGTCCACAGGACAAATCTCTGTATTGCAGCATAACCCACACTATGAAACAGCTACAAAAACGCAGCGGTATAATATACAATATTGAACTGGCTACACTAAATAGAAATCAGAACTGCTCAAATTGTCTTATGCTTTGTACTGTTAACCAAGATGTTCTTTAGCTCAAATGCTGTCCTTTTGAGCAGTAAGGCCTGAATCTATTCCTGC
>NW_005842716.1:779200-799196 GCF_000455745.1 Alligator sinensis
CAGCCACCATGTGCAGTACAGGCAAAACTAAAGCATTTGACAGGCAGTTTTATAAACTGACAGAGTAGATGAGACAAGAAGTTGGCATTGTCAGTAACCAGAAGAAAAACACCAGTAAGAAACTAAGAAGAACAAATTATTTTTTCAGAGAAAAGCTGATTTTTACTTGCTACTCTAACAGCTGGCATTTACAATTACTAAATGATTTGGGGATACTTTTTCTCCATTTTCCAGTTATAGTCTTCTCCCAGAATAATCACTTCATCTCCCCTGTTTGTGGAGGCCTTTTCAGATTGCAAAATTGGAAAGAAAAAAACACTTAAAAATAGAAAGATTGTGAATAAGCTCACAGAAACTAGTGGGTTCAATGGTGGCAGAGGCCTAAATAGTATTTTAAAGTAATTTTTAAACAGCAACGTGCCTTTGCCCCTTTATAATCAGAATTGTCAAAAGAGCTGCATTAGAGTTACAGAATCTTGGAAAAATAGGGTTGAAAAGAACCTCCAGAAGTCAACTAGTCCAATCCCCTGCTCAAGGCATCCCATATAAGTCCTGGTCTAACCAATTCTTAAAACTATGCCATCAACCCTCTCATGTAACTACAAGGTATGCTGCAAGATATCAAAACCTCCTTAACCTGCCACAGGTAAAGGAGGGGGATGAGGGCTGTCAGTGTCCTGCTTCTGCCAAGGTTATTAAAGTGAATTTGAGAGATCCAAGGAGGAGGGCCATGCCCCCACTACAGAAGGTGGCATCCTGTGTATATGGACATGGAATAGGAGAGCACCTGATACAGCTGGAGCTTTGGCACATCAACATTACTATATGATCTCATTGGGATTCTTTTTCCTTGTACACTACAGCTATGACATCACCAATTCTCATAAGATTTCATGACCCAGTGAATAAGCCATTTCTCAGAATTGTCTGCATTGCTCATTATGACTGCAATTATGTAACAAAACTCTCTGAATACCATGCAGTTATTGCAGTTATTAATCATTTAGGTTTTGTTTCGAGTCCTTGCTCTGTAGCTTGCTCAATAGATGTATTATTCCACAAACTGAATGTCAAAGCTAAACACATGTCTGCAAATCTACTGTTTTAAGGGCTTTTCAACATAATTTACCCTTTCAGTTTATATTTTGATAATCTGCAAAAAAAAGAGAGAGAGAAGAAAGCTCATGTCAATATAGTTGCTGACCTTTGCAGTAAATAGAAGACAGTTCTTACCAGTAAACAACTTGGCAAATAAGAAACCTGTTTTGCTGGAGCTTGGAATACTCCCTGCTTAAAAAGCCAGGTTCTGCATACAAATGAGCTCTTATAGATAATCAGAGATATGTAGGCACATTTGGAAATAATAAAAAACCCGCTAAAGTTGAGATGTTTAGGAAATGGTTATTCAAGCCAGCAATTCTTATGCAGAGCATTTTTCATAGCAATTTATTTTGAAAATTTGTTGCATTTAAAGGGTGGGGTTCAGGGGAAAGGGGAGAAATCCTATCAACTATAGCACTTTATGAAGCACTTAAGAAAGGACTCTATTTTACAATTATACCTCATAAAACAAAGTCTTGCAACCACCTTGCAGGACCTCACATAATTCCAACATTCTCTGCTGAACAGAACCAGTTGCAGGCTCAGACCATACCTGAGTATTGGCCCATTCCCCAATTAAATCTCAAATTTCTCATTTCAGAATGTCTGGGGTATTCTTTCACAGCTCTAAATCTAAGCTACTTAGCCCACATTGCCTTGTTAACATTTGCTACAGTTCATATACATACAATCGCATGTGTTTAAAAAAAAAGTTGTCAATGTGACTTACAAAAGGCTCATACAAAGCACACACGCTAAGTTTTCTTTAGTTTAGCTATATACATTGGTCCCCACGCTTTCCCCCGTTCTGGGAGGACTAACAGTTCATATTGCTGGGCACTGCTGGCAAGAGCGAACTCATGGGAAATGGCACTAGCCATTTCTCTTATGTCTACAGGCAGAATATTGCTGCAGGAGTTTAGGATTTGGGTTGTGACGTCACTGTTTTCTGCCTTTGAGAGGGTGCATGTAGAATAGACCAGTGTTCCTCCAGGACGCAAGGCTTTAATAGCAGACCTGTAAGCAATCAAAAAACAGGTTCATATTACTTAGGCATATTCAACTGAACAAGTGGCTGTAAATCAAAACACAAACTGCAGGAAACAGACTTTCATCACATGGTGTAAACTGAGCATTTTAGGAAGAATTCAGAAAGTTACTTGTGATGTGTTCTGCTTTCATATTTGCTTATGCATTTCCCATTCTCTTGCAATATTCTTCCAGGATTACAACAACTTGGAAAAAGTAGATGTACTCTGTAATGCCGCGTAACCTTTATAATCATTATGGTTCTAAAGTTTAAACAGGACTCTATGGCTAGGGACAGAAATGACATATAAACTGGTATAAGTGATAAGAAATCAGTTCAAATATGTAACACAGCAGAAGTTCAGTGGATGTAAACCGCCATTAAAATGGCCAAATCCAGTTTAAGATAAATATGGATGGATGCAGCATCAGGTTTCACTAATTTATGTTAAGTCAGTTTACTGAACTTCTATCCCAGATCCCCTTCTAGATTCAACTTAACTCACAGTCCTACCACCATCCCACAATGCTTTGTACCTCCCCTGCAAACCCCACCTCACAGGGTGGGTAGTTTAGATTTGGTCCAAGCTGTCTGCTACAGCCAAGCAGGGAGGAATGCTCTAGCATCTCCCTAGCCTGAGCCACTGCAGGCACATGGCTGCATTTCTGGAATCAAAAGTGAACGTCTGTTCACTTGCTTATCAGTTTAATCTATGCACTTAGACCAGGGACAGGCAAAATCTGGCCCTTGGGCTGAGTCCAGCCTGCCAGGCCATTCTATCTGGCCCACAGGGCCCCTAAAAAGTTTAGAAAATTAATTATTATCTGGCCCTGGCTCCTTGTCAAAGATGACAAGGCACCAGCAGCAGCAGGACCCAGGGGGAGCTGGTGGCAGAACCTAGGGGCAGTAGGACCCAGCAGTCACAGCAGCAATGCCTGCCCAGCTCCACCCTCCCCCTAGCCCCCAACCAGAAGCCTGTGTCTAGCATTCCCTCTGCTAGGCAGAAGCTTTTGGCCTGGGGAGAGGACCACGGGCGATCGCCCCAGTCTTTGGAGCTGGGTGGTTCCTGTTGCATCCTGTGGTCTGGCAATGCAGCTGGGAACCATGTAGTGCCAGAGTGGCCAGCAGGTGGTAGAACGGGTGGGGAGAACCAGCAGTGGTGGATGGTAAAGCAGAGAAATGGCGGTTGCAGCAGCAGCAGGCAGGTGCGGAGTGGCAGTGGGCAGAAGCACAGTGACAGTTGGATGGAAGCGCAGGGCCAGGGCTGGTGGGGACCCAGGGTGAGGCACCAAGAGCACAGGGCTTGGGCTGGCTCTGCCCCCTCCTTGCTGGCGCATCTGGGCCTGGCTCCACAGACCCCTGCCAGCCCATGCCCATGGTCCTGCTGCCCTGCCCTGGGCCCTGCTGACCCTGGCCCCGGGGCACCAGAGTGGGCCCTGTGCTACAGCCCGTTGCCACCTGCACCCCCCGCAACCGCTGCTGCAACCGCCATTTCCCCACTTTCTCACCTGCCCCTGCTCCCCACCCCTGCCAGCCACTGGCACCACATAGTCCCTGGCTGCATTGCTGTGCAACCAGGAACTGTGTGGTGCTGGAGTGGCCAACGGGCTGGGGGGCAGAGAAGCAGTGGTGGTGAGCAAGAAGTTAGGGAAGAGGCAGGAGAAGGGCAGTGGTGGCAGCTGGGGGGTGGAAAGTGGCAGTGATTGGGTAGGCAGGAGCATGGGGCCCCAGGGCCAGGGGTGGCAGAAGCACGGAGCCCAGGCTGGCAGAAGTGCTGATAGGAGCTCCACCTGCCATGGGCCCTGACGCCTCACAGTCTGCTGCTGCCGCTGGCGACAGGGACTGTGGGCACCCACATCCCCCATGTACACCCCAGATACCATTCCCCTCCACGCATGCCAAAGCCCTCCCCAGCCACCCTCCCCACACACACTCACAGTCCCCCACAAACTCCATACCCACCCACACCCCATATATCCCCCCCCACACACACATACCCCTCACACCTATCCAGCTCCCCCACAAATCCTACACTCATACCCTCCCCCACACCCCTCATACACACATACCCACAGCCCCCCACAAACCAATACCCACCCACCCACACCTCCCACACTCCCCCCACAATATACAAGAGTAAGACTTCATTTTAAACTATTATACAATCACCTCTATGTACACTACACAAACGCATGTAAATCAGGACAAAAATATTTTTTGAAATCAAATTAATGAATGTTGTAGTAGATGTTTGATTTTTAGAATATGATTTGGTATTTTTCTGGTTCCGAGATGGGAAACCCCCCTTGCGAAAAGGAGTACTTGTGGGGACAAGGGGAGGCACTTCTGGTGGCAAAGGTTAGGAGTTAGGGGGTGGGACTTGCAGTCCCAAGATGGCAGCCAGGGCATGAGGCATCTGTCAAGGGGTGGGGCTACCCATGCGGCCCTCGACAGCTTGCCAAACCTCATTAAGTGGCCCTCCAGCTGAAATAATTACCCATCCCTGGCTTAGACTAACCTGAGAAGACTGAATTGATTCAGCCTCGGGCTTTTTGACCATCTGTACTTACTTAGCCTAAGGATCCTGGTTTTCAAATATGATCAGGAAGAGGCAAATGTCTAATTTGCACATGGAAGTGTTGCAGCTACACATACAAACTAGTTAACATCACAGCAGATTTGTTGAGTAAATATTTAGTGGGTCATTTGGGGGCTCAAATACCTCTTTTTTTTAAAGGAAAGAAAAGGGAACCAGGAATTGCAATAACCAGGATGCAACTATTAGGTGTGCAGTTTTGCAAACATTTCTGCAAACCAAACTTGTCACTTCACTTGCAAGCTACACCCCTGTTGCCTCCCCTTGCAATTTCCCTACTACGGATGAAAAACTTACATGTTTAATAATAACCCACATTTAAGATCCAAACCTACAGCTTTTTCATGCATTTAACAGTCACAGCAACTTTTAAAAAATGTAATCAAACTTATCTAATTGCCTGAAAATGAAAATCATTAATACATACATGTGCATTTTTTAAATAAAAAAACCAGTAATTATATGTACTCCCTATGTTACACAACTCAATGACCAAACCTAAGAAATGGGAGCTGTTTACCTTCCTTAAAGCAGCGTTCTGTCTTACTATACGGGGTAAAATACAGTACATTAGAGTGTTGAAATGACATATGTATGGCATATTTAACTGCCACAGCCTAAGTGCTATGTGAATACAGAAAAAATATGACACAAATTAATCTATTTTTAACAGCATGCTTTAAGCCTGGCATTACTAAAATGCTTAAAGGAGTTGAAGGCAAAGGTAACCTTTAGGTAAAGGTATTCTGGCTGGTTAAACTAATCTTGCTTTATCATCTCTTCTAGCCATTTCCACCCTGAAAGCTCCACAGACTAATTTATGAAGTATTATGTAAATGGATCACTTCACAGTTGCTTCTTGGGGCTGAAACGGGACAAATACTCAAGTGTGCATAAGGTCAAACAGAGATTACTAAAGAACCCCTCTCCTGCTTAAAAGGACAATGGAGTCTCAGGAATTTTAATATAGTCACTTTTTGGAATAGGACACACGTGCCAAGGTAAACACCCCAACATTTGTAAATGTACCATGGAATTTTGATAGGTGCAAGTGGTCAGGTCAATTGAGAAGCAGTGATGATTCCAGAACTGAAACATGGAACAAAAAGCACTGTGATGTGTAGGCAATGCAATGAAGATGTGAAGATCAGATTAACTCCAAAGCACTGACCAAGGAGGATATACAGAGAATAATTAACAAGAGAACAGGAAATCAGAAAATGTTGATTGACTGAAGACTGGGACAGGGAAGACAAAAATTATGGCCACTGGCAGAACAGATGCAGAGGCAGAGATCAGAATTAGAGACAAAAAACTAGAACAAGTGGAAAAATGTGCATACCTGAAAGAATTAGTAGGAAGAGGTGGAATTATGAAGATGACATAAAAAAAGAATGAAAAACGCTACAAAGCAAGCAAGGAGCAGATGCAAGACACGTGTCACACTGATACGGTTTGAAGGGGTTGGAATGCTTAAGCATGAGAGAAACCAGTGAACAAAAGATGTTGACAGAAGAAGTGAGCTGGAAGAAGAGAATACTGAATTTCAAGACTGCAGAAAATAAATGATGAGACAGAAAGCAACTAGGATGAGAAATAACATTGGCTGCTTTCAGACGTTAAAAAAAAAGTGGTGCTTTACTATAAAATTCTGCACACTTCCACAATGAGCCCAGCACATGCCAAGAGGCATTGCGTTAGTTGGACCTAGCTTGCCTGAGGTCTGTATAGATTGGGGCTATGGTGGGACTTTCTTGGCGCTTTTATCTAAAACCCCACTGAAGCGCCCAATCTATAGAGACACTGTGGAGGCAGGTGGAAGTAATGCGCTCTACTTCTGGTAAAGCACATTTATTTATATACATTTTTAACACCTGTGCGCAGCCATTGTTACAGAAGATTCAAGAAAGACCGTTGCAATAGTTGGGCCAAGCATCAAAAAAGACCTGAAAAGTGTATTGTATACAGCAAAAAACAAAACTAAACAAAAGGAAGCTGGAGAATGCACTGAGTGGTCACAGCTAAAAATGACCTAAACAAAAAAGATTTAAGGATGAGAGAAACTTGAAGATGGTAACACAGAAGACAGCAATGTAAAGACTTCATTCAACGCTGTTGCTCAGCATAGTTACACCTGAGCATGTGGGTATTAAAAAAAAGTGGGGTGTGGGGAAGGAGCTGAGCTTCAGTTTTCTCTCTCTTCTGGAAGATGTCACCTGCAGAGACCCTGTTTTCTGCTGACGTAGGAACTCAGTGAAGAATGCCATCAGTGCCGGCACTGTAGGGCATTAAAGATATTCCAGCCTCTGCTCTAACTCATGGCAGATTACATAAAGCGCCATGAGTTTGAGTGCCCCCCTGACCCAAAAGACATTTGCTTGTTGGGTTTGGGAGTAGTGGGGATCAGGCCTGCCTGCAGGCAAGCAGCCAACCGAGGAGCGGCTCCTCTCTCTAGCCAAGGAGCCCCCAGCAGGAAAGTGGTGGGGTAGAGAAGGGGGAAGCCAGCAGCAGCGAGCTGTTGGCTGGGGTTTGCCTGGCCTGAGCTGGAAGGGTGGGGGTGGGGGGGAGGGGGATCATGAGGTGTGGGGGGGTCCAACCCACCCAGCCCCTCCAGCTATGGCTGGGCAAACCCCAGCTGGCAGCTCACTGCTGTTGGTGCCCTCCTTCCTTTTTCCCTGACAGCCCTGGGGATTGTGCAACAAATTAAACCTAGGGAACACATGTTCCTCAGGTGCTCTGAAGTAGAGTGCCTTCATCTGAAACCTCATGTGATAATGGTTAATTTTTCATGCAATTGGCCACTTTAAAAAGTGATCTGTATCCACATAGGTGTGCCATGGCATGGCTGTAGAGTGTTTCAGGGGGGCAATCCCACAAAAAATATAATTGCTTTCTGCTTCATTTGTGTTCCTTATAGGTCTCTCTTCCACAAAACTTGCATCTAAGATGTAATAGGACAGGTCACATTCATGGGACAATAAATTCAAAGAATTCATAAGATGTTTAGTGCAAATAGGAACAAGTGTTGTATAGCATTTCAAAAAATGCACTACAGTGGGGAAGATTTTTTTTTAAATAACATCTTCAATATTTAAAAGAATCAAGACATATTTTTGGCATTGTGTTTTCCCAAACAGAGTGTGCCAAGTCATGTTTATATCCTGGAAGAGTAATTATAAAGCAGTATTAAGCCGAGTGATTTGTTCAAAAGGATTACTAAAATGGCAGGTTAAATTCCACAGTTGGTGACCAGGAAGAGGTGCTCAGTGTAGTGACTACTAGTGGATCAGCAGTGCCAACCCAGAATCAGAATATGTATAGGAAGGAAAGCAAACTTGGAATAAAAGTTTGGGCATTTCAACACAAGGGGGGGGGGGATGTTCCCCCATGTATACGGAAACGCTCAATAAAGGCAATTTCTATCCAAATCCAAAAGGGGGCTCAGAGTAAATCAGTTTCAAGCACCCCTGTAAAGAAAGGGAAGCTCTGACCAAGCAAAGTTCAGGCGGCACTGGAGTAGCAACTGTTTTAGCAAGTAACATATTTTGGTATAGTTACCCAAATGATTCTTCCCATTTAGAATCCACTCACCTCACTCCCTTCTCTCCACTAATCTTTCTGAATTAAACAATGAATGTACTGCTTGCTGTGGTTTACTCTAGTGCATCACCAAGAGAAGTCTGGGTAGTTAACTTCCAATCTTTCTTTTCTCCACACAGCTCTCAGCAAGAAAATAAGGAAAGTACTAATGTTGGACCAAATCGCACCCTATAACTTTTCTGCCCCCCTCCCTCACCACATCCATTTTCCTCTCCAGCTTCTCTCCATTTGCCTTTATGTCTCTACAAACAGAGGTTTTATCAGCTGGCAAAAGTAAATGAGGTGTGGGCAGGAGTGAAGCTGCTGCTGGCTAGCCAAATCACCAAACAAAGGGCAAGCAGATAAATTAAAGCCAAATGACTAAAAATCAAAACAGGCAGCCAGCCACAAATCCCTGACGCTTTTTAGACTCTTTCAGAGAAGTGCTGTAAGTTAAATAACATTCTCTTTAGGACAAACTAGATCAACTTTTTTTTCCTTTTTTTTTTTTTTTAATGCCTTTGTTGGATGCTTGTTCTTCTTGGTTTTCATCCCAGCATTTGTAATTTATCCTTCTGAAATTAGTTTGTTAGGGCTCAATTGGCAGCATGGCTTTCTAATCTAGATGACTGTGTGGTGAAGTGTCTCCTTAGAATTGGACTATTATCTGACACTACAGACCAGCATTTTGAGGGGAGCAGCACTGCACAGTTAAACTATGAACTTTGCTTGGGTGGGGGCAAGTTTGCATATAATACAAATACTATAACGCTAAGCAAAAATTCAAGGAAAACTCCTATGCCCTGGCAAACATTATTGCTTGCTCTAAGACAACCTCTATTTGGATAGATACTATGAAAACAAAGAATTTGTGAATGCAGTGCACTGGTAGGCAGTCCCTCCCACAGGCATCTGGGAGGATTATGTAAAAAGAGTGCAAATAGGATTATGTATGGTATCTTAACCAACATGATTAAAAGGACTGAAGGGAATGCTGATATTTGAGGTAATGCCATACTTGCAGTTCTCTGCTGCTACGCAAAAAGAGGAAAGACAGGGAAAATGAAGGGAAAACACTGACAAACACTTGCACTTTGTTCAGTGGTTTAAGGAGAACTTGTCTCTAAATATGTATTACAGGCAGTCCTCAATTTACAACATTTCGAGTTACAACGTTTATAAATTGACACCGTTTCAACTTCCTGCAGTCAGTTTCGATTTTACAACGCTTGATCCGACGCCACACCATGCCAGCGAACAAGTTCGCTGCATTGCCCATCTCCCTGGGGAACATCTGTCCAAACTTCCTTGGACACTTTCCTTAAGAAAGCAGAAAAGACTCCAGAAAAACCTGCAGCCAAGACTCCTGAGAAGACTCCAGCGAAGAGCCCTTCAAAAAGTCCAGCAAAATCACCTCAAAGAAGTCCTTCCAAATCAATACGATTGCTATTTACAATATAAATACATTAATGTAGATATATTACTCATTTATAATTGATCGAGTACAAAATTCTTGGTTATTTTTGGTGAAAATAAGGTATCGGGCCTTGGTTCAGGAACCAATCCCCCATTTATAACATTGCTTCTTATGAGAAAATTGGTTCCAAGTTACAACGTTTCAACTTAAGACGCGGTTTTCAGGAACCAATGTGTTGTTAAGTCCAAGGACTGCCTGTACTTTCATTAGTTGTGCCTAGAGGCTTCTACTAATATTTTGACCACTCTGTGCTAACCACAACAGTAAGACAGCCCACACCCCAAACAACTGACAGTACAAAGAAGATAGGAAAAGGAAGTACTTAGAACTTATTTAATACCTAAAACTGGGGCACAAAGATTAAGTAATTTGCCCAAGGTAACCGAGTGTAGAACACATCTGCAAACCGAACATATGTTCCCAAACACAAGTTCAATGCTTTACTCACAAAATCACCCTTTATTATGGTTGGTTTGAAACTAAATGGTTAAATTTTAATTGGTAATGACACCTCATCCATGAATATGCAGAGGAGCAGAATTATGAAAACAGGCATGGGCACATGAACAAATTACTGCAAGGCAAACCAGGGTGCCAACTCACTGTACTTCAGTTATTCCGCAGTATTTGCTGGTGTTAATGTGAGACACAGTAAATGCACCTACAGTAAATAAGGTAGTTTATTCCCACTTTCAGAGAGATGTAAACTACTTATTACTGCAGGGTAAAAACATGCACATGGACAGTTACCATGGATTATCTGTAAAATTATATACAACCTTATCTCAGGTTGTTTGTTGGTTACAACTGAATAGTAAATGTAATGATTTTGTTGCTAAACATGCAGAATTTCTTACATTTCTCTCTTCCTGGAAGATTTCAAAGCGACTTATTAGCTCTTCACCCACCACTGAAACACAGCCAGCAACAAGGAGTGGAAGCCACTGTTTAGTTGTACAGAGAAAGAACGCCAGGCAAGAGTTTAGGAAACAAGAGTTTCACCAGCTGAAACTATACAGAGAATTCTGTAGATAAAATATAAAACCCGAACTAGAGTTGTGCTATAACTTCTGCCGTGACATTAGTGAAAAGTGCCAAGAGATCTTCTGTAACTGCAAGTGGTCAGGACCTTGGCCAAAAAACAGTCACCCTCTCCAGCACAAAGTCCCCACAACAGTATGCTGGAGCACTGATTCAGACGAAAGATGAGCACCTTTGGAATGACCAACATGATTCCTCACAGAAGATCTTTGAAATCTTGCACCATAAAGGAGGCAGCTCTGAGCCTGCTTAGCTTGTAGGTTTTGACAGAATCCTGCTCTGCAACAGTCAGACTGCAGAATGCAAAATTGTTTTCACTTTGTGCCTAATTCAGGAACTGAGACATCTAAAGGGATTACTTCACTCTGCCAGGGTTACAAGAACGGTGCAGCAGTGAGTTCATACACTAAGAATTCAGTCGGGCCAGGTACCAAGTACCTGAAACTACCAATCAAACCAATGGCTGATTAAAATTCAAATCAAAATCAAACAGAAGCTGAAGACACTCAGCACCCGTTATGAGGTGCTCCGTACCTTTTGAACTGACTTAAAATCTATAGCTAAGTTATTTATCTGCACATGTACTACTTTAAAAAAATATACGTGATTGAAACAAAAGCTGTGCCACAAGGGCCCCCAAATACTTTTTTTTTAAGCTGTGGTATATTGCTTTAGAATAATTAAACTGTATTTTCATTTGCTCATAGTGGGACAGCTTCCTCTCATCAGGTTGATTAATTGAATGCAAGTCAATCCTTATTAAAGCATAAATCTAGTGACACTAAATTTAATTTCATAAATTAAAATCTAAGTTCACCTCCTCATGAAACTGGATGTTTTTCAAAAAGTATCAATCAGCACCGAAGTGGAGTAACTCTGAAAGGAATCCTGGTTTCTTTCGACTGAAGCCAGAGTTCAATGCAGGAGTAAAAACACCGATATAAACATTAAAATAATACTGTAAAATAAATATATATAAAAACAGGTGTTTAAAAATTACTTAAAAAAGAAAACTGTGATTTCATTAGCAAGGGTGGGCATCTGCTACTCTGTGCTGCAGAGAATTACACTTTTTGTTTTATGTAAAACTGTAACCATTGATGAAGGTACGATTGAAAGACTAACAAATTACTAATACTGAAAGGTGACCTATATAACGCAGCCTGTAACAGAAGCTTTAGTCTGCCAACTAAATGCCCACACACCACTTCAGAAAAGTCATACTGTGAAAATGTGGAGCTTTTGAGGCTACATATGATTTAGAGTTGGAATTTATTTGTATTAGGTTCTTAAAGAGAAGTGGGTAAGACTCACGTCATCCATTAACATACTTCATTCACAGTTTCCTGGCATGTTATAAGATATTCTTTTCTAGCACACCTTGTGTATATATATGATGAAAAATTACAACAGATGGTGTTAAATTTTATAAATCGGGCAGGGGGAGGGAAGCATGCTTAGCTGCAAAATTAAATCCTTCCTTTGGGTGGGGGATGTGACTTTAGGAGATATCAGAAAACTGCAATTTATGGGACCTGCTACACTATTAAATACTCTGAGCAGTTTAATAACGTTTTTAAATCACCAAAGGCCTGGAACTGCAATAGCTGGAAACTGCAGATTAGACTGTTGTACTAGGCATTGCTAAACATTTATTTGTAAAATAGTATACAACAGGCCCCTTACACTTCAATATTGGAGAGATTTCAGGATGAATTTAGTGATCCTAAAATTGTTACTGTTGGTAGTTTAGGCTAGGCAGTGTGGCAAGTGGGCAGGAACCACACACAAGCTTTCACAGACAGATGTGCTTGCACATCCCAGTCTAATCTGCAGTTTCCAGGCACCTCCTCTGGACACTTCTGGATGCTTATCTTGCTGGGATCCTTTAACCCTAGCTGACTTCCTGCCCCTTGGGCAGGGGGCTGGACCTGATGATCTTACAAGGTCCTTTCCAGCTCTACTGTCTATGAAATCTTTTGCTGTCTATAAAATTTCCAAAGACTGAAGTGTCACTCCTTTTTTACTAAGTACCTCTTAGGAAGGAAATTAAATAGTGTACATTACTACACTGAAGGAGTCAAAGATGGAAGAGATCTGTTAAGGTCATTTAATCCAACCCTCCACAAGGCAGGATTGTTGGATAACAAGTTTAAAGACTTTGAACAAATCTAACAAATGGTCCATGTTTTATTTAGTGCAAGCCTCAAGATTAACAGTAAATTAAACAGGTTAAAAAAGAGATACAAAAAATGAATTAGAAAAAAAAAAAAAAGGAAAGCAAAGCAATAAGATTATTTCAATATCTTACAAGAAAAATAAAAAAGATCTGTTTCAGATACATGTACTTCAATGACTGAAAAAAAAAAATCAGAATAGTTTTAAATGTCACTAAAACTTATGTTATCAAATGCCGAAAAGGGATATTTCACACTGAAATAAATTAAACAACGTGATAGGTTGCCATTTGGTTCCCTTTTTTAAGCCTTGGCTTTTCAAACACAACCTTTTAAAAAAGGCATATAATAAATAGCTATCAAAACAACATTGGGATATAATTTCTTATTGCAAATCCCACTTCCCTAACCCACTTTTTCGGTACATGATTATATGTTCCACATCTTGTTGGAAGGGTCAGCATTAATTATATCACTAATATAAACATTTTTGGTGTTAAAAGAAAAGAAAGATAACTGGTTTCAAGGCAAGTTACAAAAATACTGTAACACTTCAACAGTGCCATCTTTTGGTCACTGGAAGAGAGGGGTTTTTTTCCTCCCTTTAATACCCAACACTGGTTTTGATGAGAAGTAAAGCAATCAATCCCTACTAAGCCAGTCAAGCAGCAAATCATCTCAAGTCCTATATTTACCTTCTTCCTCCATCCCTTTTTTTATTTTAGATTAATTAGATCACGCATTTTCCTCTCTTTCCTTTAAAAAAAAAAAATCAAACTGAGCTGAGCCACTGTAGGGTCACGCTGCTTATGTATTTTTTTTCTTTTTGGCAAAAAAAAATCACGCTGAGAAGGCTAGGGAAATCCCTCCTGTATACAATTCCTAATATACAATGAGCTATAATGAGAGGTGACAGCACAGCACAGGGGATCGTGACATAAGCACAAGCATTCGCTCTGTGCCCCAGGCACAATGTGCACAGTTACTGTCTGTGTACAGTAAGCTTTGCCATTGTAGAGACAGTGCAGTTCCAAACAACAACATGCAAGAGAGTCTTTCAGCTACGTTAGAGTTTGGTATACACAGCAACCATCTTTTTTTCCACATGCACAGTTCACTATAAACAGGAAGCATTTTTCATCCCCCCCTCCCCAATTTCTATGCCTAGTTGCACAAAAATGCTCAAAAGACCAGCAGACTTTCTTGCCATGAATAAAGTTAAATATATATATTTAAAAAACAAATCTTAGCAAAAGTTTCTGAGCCATTTCTTTACTCTGAGGAAGGCAATTCATCTTGCTAATAAAGAGCCAGAAGCTCTGTACTAGACAGACAATGAGCTTTCCTTCCTGCTCCCCAGAAATACTGCACAACATTCAAACATTCAGTTTCCATATTAATTGCTAAAACTGCCTTGCATGCACCCAGGCTGGGTGTTCACACTGTCAGAATCACAAATGGCAATGCTATTTGTAATTAAAAAAAAGAACCCTCCAATAACCGGAAGCATTCCAGTGTGCTGCAGTGACAAAAACACTCAGGGAAAAGACCTGAGGAAGGGTACAGAGCTCATCTATGTCCTTCCCAACTATACAGCTGGTCAAATAAAATATAATCGCCTACTAAAATCCTTACCTCTTGCAAACATCTTTTAGTTATTTAACCATCATGGAAGTGTATTTTGCAAGCTTTTAGATGGCTAAGCTGAACAATTTTTAAAATTATTATTAATTCTAAAAGCCGCTCCCCTCTCAATTCATAATTCATGCAAGGCAAAAGCATCGCTGTCTCTACTAGACAATGGAAAACAAAAAGACTCTAGGGCCATATCCACACATGCAGACATGTGTGTCTTGTGGCGCCACAGACTACACACATTGCACGTTACACTGTGTGTGGCACTGCTAATTTGCAGTACAGAAGCAAAGTGTGCTACGGGGATTTCCTGGTAACAGCCTCCCCCACAGAAAGAAAGCAGTGCAAAGCAGGTTAAAATAGTGTACGCTGGGACACATGCAGAGACGGGGGAGCAAGCAGCCCTGGGCTCTAGGAGCACCTGTGCAGATTCTCCCGTTTGCAGAGAGACATGCCCGGGGAATCCAATTTGGGATGCACCTCTGCAAACAGGGAATCCTTGTTGTACTGGAGTGGAAGGTACCTGACCCTGTGTGGTAACATGTGACGTCTGTTTCACTTAGTAGAGGATTTTTAAAAATTTAAGACTTGGAAAATTCTTAATTAACTTAATCCTTTTGAATATTAACAAGATTATTTCTTTAAATGAACATGCATCTCATCAATTAAGTATTTGCTTGCTATAACTTACCTGTATTGTTTAACCATTTATATTGTATATGTATTTCATTATTAAATTAGATATTAAAAAATATTTGCATATGTTGACCATTTAATTTTGGGGGTGGGTTCTGCAAACCTTGCTTGGCTCCCAGAATGCCTCTGGGGGTCAGTACCATGTTAATGTGGTGAAACTTCTTCCTGTATCCTAGATAACTTAAGTGAGTGGTACATGTATCCTAAGTGATTTACTCAAGATTATTGGGAACGTCAACCTTAGAACCAAGATCTGAACTTTATTCCCAGCTCTCAGTTACAAACTCAGGCCATCCATGTAAGCGTCTCACAGCAAGTAAGATTGTTTTATTAGCTCTGCTCATGAATGGTTGGCACACTTGAATGAGTCACTCAGCCTCTCTCTGGCTTTGTTTTATCACTTCCTACTTTCTCACTTGTGCTAGTAGGGGAATCCCTAAGCATTCAAAAGCATTCTAAGGTCATCAGATAAAGGACACCTTAGAAATCCAGTGTACTACTGAACCAAGTACTGATGTCACTGGGACTACGTATATACTTAACTAAATTAAACTTGAAGTTTTTAAGGTGGCACTGACAAGAAGGAACTTTAAAATGGGTTAATTTTACATATTCTAAAATCTAGGCAAGACAAAAATTAAGACTGTTGAATTTGCTGAACAGCAAATTTGCTGGAGAGAAGATTAATTAACACTTTTCTACTCGAAAACTGATCAAACACATACTGACCTACGAGTCCAAGTTTTTATTGCTGCTGCACTATATTACAGATCAGTACCCTTTCAGAAGATGCCATCTCCTCTTCCAGATTTAAGGGAAAATAAATTAAATTAAAGATATTTTGGAATGAAAGGTATTTTTTGTCTGCTTTTTTTTAAAAAAAAAAAACAAGCTCCTTGCTTTCAAGAGTTCTTCACTTTCAGTATTATAATCTGGAATGATTTATAAAAATTTGCAAACTTTCACTGAATGATATATGCTTCCTTTTGCTAGAAGTTCACAAATTGGATTTTACATGTCAAATACTGAAAAGAGAAAACTGAAAGAGGTCAGTCTTTTAAATGTGATTGATTTCTTCAAAGGAAACGGGTGACATGATGCATTACTGCAATAAGACACTCATATTTCTGTTATAAATCATAGGCTTCTGTTAGGCCTTTTTCTTCCAGAAGTCAGGCAAAACTATCTTGCACTGCTGCAGTGGAACTTTCCATAAAACAGGCTCTTTTTTGAAACCTTACTTTATTTCTCTCTCAATTTGCTTTGACAGCTATATACTTCTGAGGTGAAACATTGCACTACATTTAAAAGTTTAGTACTTGATCAATAACTATGAAACAATAGATTGCTATAGAAAGTATTTTTTAAAAGAAAAATATCTTCTAAATCTAGCTCCCAAAACATCTCCATTTTTCACATCATACTGTATTATTTAATTTTTTTGGCAATTTATCTTTTAAAAATGGTTTTGTGAAAAAATAGATAAGGGCAACAGCTTTATCAAGGGTAACCTAAACAATGGTAATGGGGGATAAGAATTTTCATGTGGCTGATGGCAAAAACTAAACAGCCATTCAAGTAATACACCTCAAGGAGTACTCTTTTTTAACCCACCCCAACAAAATATACTCAAACCAGATCTGCAAGGTATCATAGGGATTTCAATGGTTGTTTCATGGATAAAGAAAGCATTTCAGGTATTAGCAGTTTCATTTGTATTAAATTGCAAATGTGTTGCGACAACTTAATTTTAATTTTTTTTACTAAACCTGTTATTTACAGTTGTCCAGCTTTGAAGATTGAAAACTTTTAACAGCAGCCAGTAGCAGAGCAGTGAAATTAAAAACTAGTGGTCTGATCCTGAAAACCCATGAACACATGGGCTAACCTACTAAGAGTTCGTTAAATTCTTCCTGGAAACAGTTCACATAAGCAGTGAGGCAAGGAAAGTTAAGATCTCATGCCGCAACAATGTTACCTTACGCCTGATGACCAACCCTGATGGACAGCCTTGTGATCACATAGCTTTAAATTGTGAATTGCAAATAGTATTTCTGCTTCAAAGTAAAAAAAGGATAAGGCATGGTAAAAGCCTGTATTTGATAGGACTTAGAGACCACTTTTTAAAAAGCTTTTACAAGACAATAGGAAAGTGAGATTTAAAACTTTACTTAAAATAGGGAATAGTAGTAGAATCAATACTACCTCTAAATCAGAAAAAAATGAGAAAGAAATCAGAAAGAAATTTTTAAAATACTCCCTTCATATGCATTTTTTGTATTGTAATAGGCTGCTCTGGATCTTTCTGCAGTTGAAGCCCAAGTACTATGTGAAGCTGCAATGACATGGCTTGCCACAATCTCATTTAAATTAATCCTTTGCATTTCTCACCTTAGCAGCTGTATCTGTACAGCAGATAACACCTTCCTCTGAATTAGTCTAAGCCTTGCCTGCTGTACATCCGATGAAAACAACCAATTTCTGTCATTTGAGCAGGGGGCATCAACCAATATCTGTGTAGCCAACAAGTAAAAAAAAGAAGAACACACGCTGTAATGAAGCTAACTTACTTTCTTATATCCTATGCAGAACTGCACATAAATGTAATTTCAGCAAAAATGTGAAGTGGCTTGCTTTATTTTTTTTAGAAGCAGAAAGATCAATTAATTTGGGCTACTGACCTGTACATGCTTTTCAGAAAAATATACATTAATGACTGTTCCATGATCATTGAGCTGAACACATCCCACCTGGCCCCTCCCTCTTATTCACCTATTTACATGTCACCAAAACAGAATGGTAAGCACTGCGTGCTCTCCATAATTCAACAGCAAAGGGTTATGTGTGACATCATTTAACATGTGAACATAGATATGGGTACCGAGTTTCATTAGTTCAGTTTAGGGTACGTAGAAAACATGGACAGGACTCTTGTGTTTTCAACCTGGATGCAAAAAGCTGCGTGTCATACTGGGTCAGGCCAATGGTCTTGGCCCAGCATCCTGCCTCCAACAGTGGCAAGAATGGGTGTTAAGAAGGAAAGCATTGAAGCAGGTATAACTAGAGCAGGGGTGGGCAAAATGGCAGATGCAGCAGGCAGCAGACTCCATTTCCCAGCATTTCAAGGAGACCCTGAAGCACAGGGCTGTGACAGCGCTGGGCTGCAGAACAGGGGCTCTGCCCCAGCCCAGCCCTGTGCTGTCAGGGCCCTGCCATCCCAGGGTCTCCATGGAGACCAGCTGGGAGCCATGTGGGCGGCTGGGCACAGAACAGCTCCAGGCCCGGGATCTTGTGGCAGTGACAGCACAGGGTGGAGCTGGGGCAAAGCTGTGATCCACTCCCTTCGCGCCCCTGCTCACAGAACGCACTCACATCACAGGGTGTGTGGATGGAGGATCACAGCTCTGCTCCAATCCCAGTCCCACACTGTCACCGCCCCAAGATCCTGGGGTTTCCCTGGCTCCACTTGCCCCTCTCGCTCCTGGCCATGGCCCCATTCCAGATGCCCTGCCCATAGGTCCCACCCCTGGTGCACATCTCTGATCTAGAGTAATCTATATCCTGTTCATTACCCGCCCTAGCATCCACCATTGTTGGTTTAGAGATGCTAGAGGATACCGCTGAAACTGTTCTGTTGGATAGCTATTAATAGAGCTATTCTCCATGAATCTGTCTAGTTTCGTTGTGAACCTTGCCATACTATCTGTATCTACAACCTCTTCTGTCAATGAGTTTACAATTTAACTGGGCACTGAGTGAAAAAAGTACTTTCTCTTGTTAGTTTTAAACCCATCTTCTGCCAATTTCAGTGGGTGCCCCCTAGTTCTGCTATTCTAGGACTTGGTTAATAACTTGGTTCTCTCTTCACTCTGTCCACATCCTTCATGATTTTATATGCCTCTATCATATTGCCCCTCAAACATCTCCTTTCCAAACTTAAGGGTCCTAGTCTTTTTAGTCTCTCCTGGTACAATAGCTGCTTCATATCCCAAGATTATTTTGGTTGTCCTTCTATCTTTTCTAACTCTACCACATCCTTTTTGAGAGGCAGAGATGCACAATACTCAATATATGGGTGGACCAGGGATTTGTATAGTGCAGGCTTGTCCGCCAGGCGGCCCGCCAAGCCATTTTCTGTGATCCGCGGTGCTGTGATGGGAAACGAAAGTAAACACAGTTTACTTTCGTTCCCACCCATTGTCCCTCTCCCAGCCCCTCACCAGCTATCTAATGGCTGCTGAAGGGCTGGGGAAGGGACAAGGTTCCCACACGCACTGCGTCAGCTTGACGTTGCTGACGCGGTGCATGTGGGAAGAGGAGTAGCCATGTGCCACTCAGGACAGGATGAGCCCAGCCGGAACAGCAGGGGCTCAGCCGCACTTTCCCCCTACCTGCACTGGTCAGTCCCAAGCGGCACATGGCTCCCCCTCCGCCTCTGCTGGCTGGTGCAAACCTGGGCAGGTCTGTCCCATCCGGAGCAGCATGCAGCTGAAGCCGGCTTCCCATGTGCTGCTGGGGCTGGGAGGAGGCTGGTCGGGTCAGCACCGACTAGCAGAAGTGGCAGCAGAGCTGTGTGCTGCTCGGGACTGACTGGTGCAGACAGGGGGAAAATGCAGCTGAGCCCCTGCTGCTCTGGCCAGGCTCGTCCCATCCCGAGTGGCCCA
>NW_005842716.1:799246-803979 GCF_000455745.1 Alligator sinensis
CCCCAGCAGCTTGTGGGAAGTTGGCTTCAGCCACATGCTGCTCCGGATGGGACGGATCCAGCCGGGTCAGCACCAGCCAGGAAAAGCAGCATGCAGCTGAAGCTGGCTTCCCACATGCTAACAGGGATGGGAGGAACCCAGACGGAGCGGCAGGGGCTCAGCTGTATTTTCCCCCTGCCTGCACCAGTCAGTCCCGAGTGGCACACGGCTCATTTTACAGGTTCATTTCATGTTTGTAAAATGCTTGGAGAGCCCCACATAGATGCACTGCATAGAAATGCAAAATATATTTTGACTAATTTGGTTGGCACCTTGGGCTAAGATTTTCAAAGCTGAGTCAAAAGGCCAACTTCCATTAAAATTAATAGGATTTAGAGGGCTCCAAATCTTTTACGACAACTTTGTAACATGTCTATCTACGCCTTTTTGCAAATCTCAGCCATAGTTTGGAAGCTCAGCCAAAGAATATAAGAGCTTCTGAACATAAGAGCATAAAAAGTGCCATGATGGGTCAGCCCCATGGTCCATCTAGCTCAGTATCCTGTCCTAAACAGTGGCGGAGGGGGATGCTATAGAGGGAAAGTTTTGAACTGGTTATTCAGACCCATTTCATTGTTATTTCCTGCAACTTCATTGTTGTCAAAGGTCACGTGACATCACTTCCTGATGTGATACCACTTCCTGTGAGGTCTTTGAATATGGCTTGCCGGCGCAGTGGGTGATAAAAAGTTCGTGATCCAGCCCCACATTCAGAAAGGTTGGACACCCCTAGTATAGTGGTACAGTGATGTTCTCTGTTTTGTTTTCAATTCCCTTCAAAATGATCCCAACATTTTATTGGCTATGTCGGTCACTGTTGCACACTGAACTAATTTTTTTAAAGAATGGTCTACAATGATTCCAAGGTCTCTTTCCCCATAACAACTAGTTCAGAACCTGTGGAAAAAGAAACTAGTTTTAACTGCCTTTTTATAGGACACGGACAAACAGTTATAATGCATGTCAGGGAGAAATAGAAAAGGAAAGGAGCGGAGCACAGAAATATCATCACTGGATTCAATCTGCTTGTTACCTTATCATACGATTCAGGATGGAGCTCTCCAATCTGTCTCCCATCCAATTCAGAGACAGTAATTATATTCAGCAAGGATTCGGGGATGAAGGATTCTACTGTCTGTTTCAACCACCTTGATCTCAAAATATCATACTCATTACAGTGAAAATGACCTAAACACAAATGATCTAAAATCAATTATTTATAAACTTTACAAATGTAAGACATAAGTACAAAAATGCTAGTACTTTAACTGGGCTTATCTTATGTATTCTATAACTGCTGAATTTTTATAAGTCCTAGTAAATCTCAACATGCTCCTAAAAGGTGCTTCACAAATATTTAATACTAAATAACTAAAGTAGCCTAAGACTATCACACTAAATCAAACTTGAAAAGATAACCCACATTCAAAGATCAGTGCTATGAAAGTATTTTTCCAAGTTCTTTCTATTGTCATGTAGAGGATGCATATGCCCTTTTAACTGATTATAAACTTTGTTTTCATTTTGTGTTTGTAAGCATTTCAATTCATCTGCTGGAGGTTTCAAGCTATTGTATTAGCATGAACACATTTATCCTTTTCATTCCTACTAGCAATACAGCCCTGACTTGTTCCATCAGGTCACATTTTCCTCTTGCGTTTGCCACTAGCAACTCAGTGCCCCCAATCATTTCTCTCTTTTCTAGTCTCTTATACCATCCAGACACCTATGAGCTTGGTCATATAACATGCTAGCATGCACTATCTTTTACTGAAAAATTTCTCTCAATTTTTCTACATTTCCATTAACCAAAGTCTGTTCCATTTACAGCTAAGGTACAGAATAATCCTAAATCACACTCTCAAGATTCTCCTGCTACCTAACAAGTTTGGATCGGTCTTTCACCCTCACACAGATTGCTTCACTATCCAGCCAACCCAGTGCAATTAAAGTTCCACATTAGCACAAAGACAGAAAAATATTTGAAGCCCATAGAATATTTGCTTTCTTGTGTCAAGAAGCCTGCAAATAATTTATAGCTGAAGTGGTATGTTTGATAGCAGCATATAACACAGTGAATGCATTCTAGAGAGCAAGAAAAAGCACCTGTCTTTTTCAGTCTTCAATAACCTGCAGGTAAATTTGCATTTTAATATCTTCTGGTTTTCTTCCTTTCTGGGTTAAAATGGCTCCACAAAACTTATAGCACAATCTCAAAAGTACTCTGGACCTGAATAAATACAGGTAGCATTTCACTCTCTATCTCTTTTTCCTAATTCTAACTAGCATATTGATACTATACATTACCTGGATATGCACACTGTAGCATAGCTATTGATTTACCCCCAGGAGCAGCACACATATCCAAAACCTCTTCCCCATCTTTTATGTCCAGTGCCAGTACTGGCAGAAGTGAAGCAGCATTCAGCAGATAATATTCCTTCAGTTTACCAATCTGGTGCTTTTGTGCAGGGAACCTCCCAGGAATTCTACTGATGTAACACTTCAACGATCCCTTAAGATGGGGCAAGGTTTCTTGAAAGAGATTATAATATCCCTTCAGATGCAAGTTGTTCTCCAGCTCAGAGGAATAGCTGAATTTATTCAGTAGGACACCATATTGCCAGAACAGTGGTGATGTGACCACTTTCCTAGAGAATTAAAAAAAAAAAAAATATATATATATATTTGATACAGTGGGAGGCAAAATTAATTTTCTGTAACTTGATACACTTCTCATTTCAAAGAATAAAAAAGAACCAAGAGCCAACAGCAAGGATTTTTTGCACATATTAATCACAGCATTTTAAGTGCATTCTAGAGGTATAGTCTGCTTACATGGCTTAATTATATACTGTGCCATAAACTATAGCCTCCTCTCGTTTTAAATGCATTACTTTTCAATGTCATAAGACACCCTTCCTTTTTTTCTTGCATCAAGAGGAAAGGCCAAGTAGGAGTACTCGATTTTCCATAATATTTTTTATATACAAAAATGCAGCAATTCCTGGCCCCTGGTGTAGTGCTCATTTTATCACAAGGTCCTTAGAGTACCATTTCCTTTAACTTTCCACCAGGAAAATATGTAGCTTTACTTTCTACTACATCAACATTTTCCAAATGTTACCTGTTGCAACAGAAGTTGCATGAATTTTCTTTAAACAACCTATCCAATCTAATTCAAAATTAACCTTTCACTCGGTTCTTCCAAACTAACATTTCCTGAATTAATAATCTTTTTGTTTCATAAACTTTCCTTTATCGGTGGCTATTAGAAATAAAAAGCTATTTTATTCCAAACAAATCTTGTCAGAGAGTAAAAGGTCTCTGTTTAGGATCAAAATACTAATTAGGATTTAAAATACCCTTTTTAAAATAAGTGTGTTTTTCCTTTTGGAAAAATACTGTTTGCTGACTTCAACTCTAGAATTTCTTTTTAAAAATCAGGCCTTCTAAACATATGTATTTTGGGAGAATTTAGACTGCCAAATTGACTATCCTGATTCATATAGAGAAATTGATCCATAAGGACTATAAAGTGCTTCTGCACCTGAACTACATTTAACAGCAGATACTAGTGCTTCCAAACAAGCATATTTAAAACCAGTATCAATTACAATCTTCCTTTTAAAAGCTTTTAAAGGAAAAAAAAAAGGTTTAAGACAGAGAGATTTTCAGTACTGAAGATTAAACTATGTTCAAAATTCTGTTTCTTTCTTGGGTCCCCCACCATCTTCTACATCTCTTAACACATGCACAGTGTTCCTTCTGTGTTGTTTTCAAGGTTTTGACTAAGCAGCAAGGAGAGGAACAAAAAGTATTAGAACAGTGTTTAAGAATAAAGCATTTGGTAATCGGCCCAGGACTTATCCTCAAACGCTTTTCAAACAGTAGCACATTGTGAGTTGGGTCCTATCTGCACCGTATTAGAAAAATATATTGGAATTGTATTTTACTATCCTGTCAGGTTAAAAAAAAAAGTTCTTCACTACGCAGTGTTATTGGGCTATTGCGCAGTTAGTGTCTCGCGTAGATGCAGCCAGTGTGTACAACAGAAAGGGCCAATGTTGGGCTCAAGACAGAAAGGAACAATATTCTGTGGAGTATAGAGCAATCTGATTTCAACACCTGGAAAATGGAAGAAAATATTGCCATAGCTCTAGCTTGCAAAAAAGACCCTATTTAGGAATACTTTCACAAAATTCCTGCATCACTGGACAAAGGAGGACCACATGCCAAACATAAACAGTGCAACAAAGAAATGCAAGGCCTGGCAGCCTGAATGAAGCAACATCATGAAAAATGCTTATCAGAAGGCAATAACTTTAAAGATGGTGTGAATGTGTCTGAGCCACCTGGATCAACTGGTTATTGAACTTAGTATTTTGAAAACCATTCTTATGGATTGCTTACCATATATTATAATACTAGTAAATAATACATTTATGACAATAATGTTACTTATTTTGGGTGGATTACTTACGAATTTTAAAATGTTTATTCAAAATCCAGTGGATGTGCTAGCCTGTGGGAGTATTTGTCAATTATACATTTTTAATATTACACCTGCACTCCTGAAATGACTTTTATTGCTCAGTGTAAACAAATATACAAGTCCTAGGTGAAGCAATCCTGTGAGAAATAAAGTTTTAATATGAATTTATTCATTTAAAAAAAAATAAACATTTTTCCCT
>NW_005842716.1:804010-810178 GCF_000455745.1 Alligator sinensis
GTTTTGTATTGATTAAAAAAAGGGCTTAAAAATAAGATAACCTTCATAAATTTAATAGTTTCCTATAGAACTGGGTTTGGAAAAATTATACAATTTAAACACTGGTTAAAAATATCTGCTGTACAAAGGACCTTTCATTTGCAGTCACATTTTAAGTAATGCACTGAGTGCATATTAAGTAATGCACAAGTGACTTTTCAAGCATTTTGTTCCAGGGTCCAGCTTAGATACAAGAAATTGTGAACATCGATCATCTGCAATGTCCGCAACTTCAGAATCATATACCGGTACCACCAGCAGTACTGAAACTAGTTATGCCGCAGACAGTGAATTACTTGTTTCCAAAAAGAGATCTTCTTCATTATCAAGTAAAACGATGGATTAATTCATAATTAGAACCAGCAAAGTCCAGCAAGACAACATAAATGAAAAGATCACTCTATTCATTTATGCAACAAATTCTCCCTTTCATCTTGTTCACAACAAACACTTCACTGATATGGTTCAATCATTATGACCAGGTTACATTCCACCTAGCAGAACAGATATTGCTGAAGGCTTCTGGATACAGTGTATGACAGAGAAATTGAACAGTAGGAAAAAAACATCAAAGGAAAAAGTGTTCATCTGAGTCTTGATGGATACAGCAATGTACACAATGATCCAGTAATATGTGCTTGTGTGACAACAGAAGACATGATTGTTTTTTTCGCAGAAACAACAGATAGAACAGGAAAATGTCCATATTGCCAACTATTTAGAAGAAGTAACAGTAAAAGCTACATAACAAACCGTGACCAAAAATTCAAGCATTGTGTGCCTAGTCTTGTCACAAATGAAAAAAAAAGCTTAGAAGATAATGAAGCAAACCTAAAACTTATTAACATATGGGTGCAATGCTCATTTGATGAATTTTTTTGCCAAAGGTTTAAGTATTCCAGAAATAAAGGAAAACGTTAAAATTGCAAAGTACTTCCATAACAACCATCAGTTTACTTCAGCTTCACTGAACAGAGATGGGGGATCCAAGCTAATTCTCCCCCAGGATGTAAAATGGAATTCAGTGGTTGGCTGCTTTGAGCTATTAAGAACTGGTCTATTTTGATGACCATCTGTGAAAGCTGTGACAAAATTGATGGAAGTATCACAGCTAGCTCAGTCAACACTAGACTAAATAGAAATGTAGAAGATATGCTGAATACACTAAAGCATATTTCCATAGCCTTGGACAAATTACAGAAAGACTGCTAATGTATTGTGGATGCTGTTGAAATTTGGAAAGCACTTCAAGAAACACCTAACAGCAAGCTAAACTGCAGGCAGTAAAGAGGCAGATGGATCAAACACTTACTCCACTTCATTTTCTTGCCAGTATTTCTAACACAATGTAACAGGTAGATGCCTAGCTGCTGAAGAGGAAAACACTGCAAATGCTGCTATGACATGGGCATCTACTAATCACCCATCAATCATACCAACCATAATAAATTTCAGGGCTAGAGAAGAACCATTCAAGCAGTACATGTTTGCTGAGGAGGTTTTAAAGAAAAAGTCACATCACTGAACTGCTGAAAGTCACTAGTAAAGCACCAAGAACTAGAATCTGTTGTAGTGCTAAACTAGTTTTTTACCCACAGTAGCCTCTTCTGCAAGTGCAAACAAAATATTTTATTCATTTGGACTGGTTTACTCAGAGCTGAGAAATTGATTAGAAGTTGAAAAAGCAGAAAAGCTTGTTTTTATTTTCCAGTCTGTGAATAAAAAGGGGGAGAAAAATTATATTTATGAGTTCCAAACACTTGAAAGAAAGGGGGTAAACATTTTCAAAACAGCCTAGGTAAACAAAAATGAAAATGACTGTCTCATTATAAATGGAATTAGACAGGCAGGCACTTAACCTCAAATGACTTTCACCTAGGCATTTTAGAAAATTTTCCCCGTGATGACCTTGAAATAATTGGTTTAATTCACTAACCACAGTTCATACTTCTAATACTGTAACAGTTGATACTAGTGTTTAATAAATTAGTTAGCTGTAAATGTGCACGTTTTGATTTTTTTAAAAAGGTTTGATATCCAAAATATTATTTTAATAAATTTGAAGTGCTGCTTTTGAGCATTTAATTATATTCAAGTTGCCACTTTAATGTAGCTTGATACAAACATGAGCAAAAAGTTAGTGAATGAGAAATATATATTTTACCATTTTACAGCATACTAAAATGTAAGATTTCTAACAATCCAAATATGTTAAGCTATATATATGGCTGAACATACACATATACAGTTTTGTATCTGTCTATATATAGCTTGTGTATTCATATATATACATGGCTGAAGACCACAAAAGCACCCCATGGTTGCGGGGGCTGAAGGCTCCACACTCCAGTCATTGGAACCTGCTTCTTGCTGACGCAGGACTAGCCCAGGATCAGGCTCCCTCTACATCAACAATAAGACATGATTGGATCTAATGTGCAATCCCACAATTTCACCTCCTGCCATGCATGTGTGGTATCCAATCGCACCTTTACCTGCATGTGTAGAGTGGACCAAAGGAAGCAAATCAAGAAGAGAGAGTAAAATAAATATTTCTCTCTCTCTCTCTCTCTCTACTTGTAGCCAAGTGTTATACAAGATAAACGCTTGCTTGGTATATTTTTCTTTGATAGCAGGATAAAGAACTGTAATAGCTATTCTTAGAAATATTCCCTTTTAATGTTTTTTTCCATCTTAGAAGTTTCTCTTAAAGGTCTGTACAACACAAGCTGATGAAGCTAAGCCACTGAAGACTTTGACTAACATTTTTCTATTCACATCACTTTCTGTGGTTCCCTTACACACTTAAATGAGGTAAGGAAAGGGTATTCAGCTTTTATCTTAAGCTCCTTGGGCAAGTTTTTTATTTTTCAGTTTATCATCCAAAGTCTAGCATATGCATAGAAAAAAACCCAAAACAGGAACCTCAAGTATCTCTGTCCTTTTCTGCTACCACTAAAACTCTCTTGGCAAGTACTGTAAGAACTAATTAAATGGAAATTACTCTTTCATCAAGTCACTCTCCTAAATAAACCAACAAAGTAATTATTAATTAAAAATAGTAAAGCAGGGTTTGTTTTAGGACATGTGTCAAATGGGACAAGTATTCAGACCCACAGAAGTAGAGAAGCCCAGACTTCGAAGTCATGTCACCCTGGCATCTCTCCATGCACGCTGAATTATTTTGATTTTTCCTGAACATTCATGTACGGAAAATAATGAAATAGGCTTTTCAGAAAGAAAGTTACTTGTCTGAGACTGATGAGAAATTTTCTCTGTCATCTTCTACACACCTGCAAAACACTTGTTTCTTTTTTCATTTTCTTCATTCTCTCTTTCTGCTTCTCACAGCAGCCATTCTTTTGGACCTAGTTTACTTCTCTGCTGAGCTACATACAGTGAGTTCGTTTGGCAATCAGAAAATTGTCCACTATGCAGGTTGAGCAGTTAATCCTATTAGACCATAACAATTACAGTCCGTGCTTCACTATTTGCAGGCCTGAAAACAACTTAGTCCTGTTTATTTCAAGGTTGTTATTAGAGGCAATGTACTTTGAGTTAAGAAGCCTTAATGGTTTGTGACTAGGCTGTTCTCATATGAATTAGCAGGTACACTTACATTGGCCTAACATCAATTATCAGCGGGATCTGGCAAATGGCTAGCATTATTTGCACAATCTAAACACCCTTAGATGCCCTTATTGGTAGTATATGCAGTACTTCTCAACAATTGCCATAATGATTTGGATCCTGCCCACATGAGAAACCTGCACTAATTTTAATACCAGTAAATCAGGTCTCAACCAGAACACACTTATTTGGAGATGCATAATTTGGTTTATTTTAAACCAATTCCGAATCTGCTCTATATCAATTAAAATGAACTAAATTGTCAATGAAAATAAACAAACTAATATGGCCACATGAGGGTTTGTGCTATTTTAGCTAAACTGGATCAAAAAATATAAAATTGAATCAGTGCAAATGTTTTGCATAAGAAAGCTATTTATTTATCCAAATTCAGCTTCTTTCAACAAAAAACAGTCCGATGCATTTTGTCCCAAGTCCTTCTTGTCTCTCCCTATGCAGCTTTATAGGGCTGTAGCATAAATGTCTTAAGTCAAGTGCTGAAAGTAAAATAGCACTGCAATGGCCACAATTTGAATAAAGCAAAACTGAAGCTAGTGAAAAACTAAATACTTTCAAGCTAGGTTCATCAAATCTCTAAATACAGACTGCTTACATTACAATCTAGTTAATTTTCTGGCATTAACTCATCTATCGTTCCATGGTGCTCTACTAGTTTTAAAATGAAAATTAAGGTTCTTGTTTATATTTGTTTGCATTCTACATGTCTCTCATTATAACTATTTTAGGAAGTATTGAAAATCATATTTAAAAAGTGACCTGATTCTGATCCACGCATCTCCCAATTCCTTTGTGTACTGCTTTTCAAAATGATCCAGAACAACTTGGCATATCTGCTTTCGAGGCTTCCCTTTGGATTTATTTTCCAGCTTAAGAGGAGGGAGAGAAGGGGAAAAAAAGTGTGTCAGGAAAAACCATTAATCAAAGATCTTGGTAGATTGATACAAACTTTAAGAATTAATTTGTACATATTAACAGTGATGTTAGGATCCCCACTTGTCATTTTCTGGAGCACATTATGCATGTTTATGGGGCCAGCAATAGTTGTTTTAATGCTATCAATAAAATAAGAAGAATAAATATGCATTTACTCTTCTTCCACTGGTGAACAAGTCATCCAAACTGCATTCTTATGACACACCTTCCTCCCAGATGCCAGGCAAATAGAGTGGCTCCTTGGGCCCCAGAATACCGGAAGCAAAATAAGCAAAGCATGATTATGGAAATTATGTTTCCAGAAAACCATCACCCCTGGCAAGAGACATCCTATGGCCTAATGATGTACCTAGTAGATAGAAAATCATTTGTATTCTTGGATTTGGAACATAGCCATAAAGGGTTACAGTAGCAAATTCAATCTAAGAGTAAAGACAAGTTGAATTCATTCAATAGTTTTGTGTATTCACTTTTATCTAAAGGCAATTCCTAGTAATTTTTAGTATCTTCTTCTCTGAAAGAAAAACAGTGTCGCAACAGATATTTTAGCTTCTGTACCAGGTTAAGTTTTCAAAAGAGACCTTCAAAAGGAAAACGTTGATTGTGACCTTTTTTTTGGTTGTTTCTTAAAGGAAAAAAAAAAGAACACTGACCCTGTTCTTCCCACCTTCCTCCTCACATATACTTTGTAGGTCACCTTTCGGCAGTAAAACTGACAGGACCTTAGAATCATTATGAGCAAGTTTTGTAGATGCTGTTTTTAACAGAGAAGGCCAACAGGGGCTGCACAGGTGTCACTGAAAGCATAATAAGAAGTTATGAGGGCAACACAGGTATAGCTAATGGCATAATTAGGTCAGCAGTACTGAACACTGGTAATGGTACAAAAGGACAGAGCTTGACTTTCAGACTCCATCATTAAATTGGAAAGCATGCTACTTGTTTTCAAGCAACTGGATAACTATACTGTGGCTGAAAAAAAGCAGAGGGATTCCCTTGCTATAAAAAGCAACCTCAGAACACAGCATGGATTTGCAGGTCTTTCTAGCACGTAGGAACATTTCATAGATTTCATAGACATTAGGGCTGGAAGGGACCTCGGAAGATCATCGAGTCCAGCCCCCTGCCCAAGGGCAGGAAGTCAGCTGGGTTCATTGGATCCCAGCAAGATGAGCATCCAGTTTGCTCTTGAAGGTGTTCAATGTGGGTGCTTAAACCACCTCCGGTGGCAGGCTGTTCCAGACCTTGGGGGCTCAGACAGTAAAGAAATTCTTCCTTATGTCCAGCCTGAAACGGTCTTGTAGTAGTTTATGACCATTCGACCTAGTCGTCATCCCTTGGGGCGCTCTGGTGAACAAACGTTCCCCCAGATACTGGTGGTCACCCCTGATAAACTTATAGGTGGCCATCAGATCACCCCTGAGCCTGCGCTTTTCCAGGCTAAAGAGCCCCAGGGCTCTCAGCCTGTCATCGTAGGGTCTGCTTCCCTGACCTCTGATCATGCGCGTGGCTCTTCTCTGCACTCTCTCAAGCTTCTCCACATCC
>NW_005842716.1:813574-814932 GCF_000455745.1 Alligator sinensis
TGGTCATCGGGTTCATGCCGCTGGGGGCTGGCTATGGCTGGGACTGTCTACCCTGGGAGGCGCGCTGGCAGGGTCCTGGGCCCTTCCGTGCGAACTCCGCGCTAACTCACGCGCCGGCAGAGAAGCGCGCCTGTTTGCGCAGCCTGTTCGCGTGGCTCCCTGGGGGGCTGGGCGAAGTAGGGGCCTGGGCAGGGCTTGACCCGGCCCGGCTCCACTCAGCCGCCTCCTCCCACACACATACTAAGGGGTTAGCCCCCTCTCTCCACGGGCCCTGCTTACCTCCGGCTGTGCTGGGGGTCAGCGGGGGGCTCCGCGGCTGCTGGAGGGTCTCTGGGGGGCTTCAGGGGAGCGGGGGCGCAGCAGGCTTTCACCCGCACGTCTCTCGCCGCTCCCGCGTCTAACTGGGACATAAACCACTTCTGACTTTGTATAAAATTGTTGCAAGCAGAACTCCACACTGGGATCTTTAACAAATTCACTTTCCAGGGTAGAAATATATATTAAGTACTCCAGGAATAACTAAGTGTAGGTGTCCTGAAATCCTGTCACAAAAAATAAAAATGCACTCATTCAATTATACGGAATGGGTGGTATTTGTCTTTGTCCAAGCAACTGGACTAATCTGGATGGGGAATGGGAAGGAAGAAAGTTACGTATGCCGTCTTTGTATTAAAAGTTTTATACCTCTTATCAATCCTCAGGGTCAGAGGGAAGAGAAGAAGCAGGGGATGTCATGGTGGGCATACAGCACAGGCCTCCAAGCCAAGAGGAGTAGGTGGGTGAGACCTTCTTTAAACAAGTGACAGAAGTTTCCAAATTGCAGGACTTGGTTCTCATGAGGGACTTTAATTATTGGGACATCTGCTGGGAGGCAAACACAGTAGTGCACAAGCAGTCCAGCAAGTTCCTGGAGTGTGTTGATTCAGATGGTAGAGAGACCAAGAAGGAAGGGGAATCCCTTCTTGACTTATCGCTCACAAATACAGCGGAATCGATTGAGAATGTGAAGGTGAATGGTAATGTGGGTGACTGATAACAAAATGATAGATTTCAATATCCTAAGGAGAGGGAGGGAGAACACTAGTATAAGGACTTTGGCCTTCAGGAAAGCAAAACAACAACTCGGGGACCTGGAGGGCAGGATCCCTTGGAAGGCAAGTCTCACAGGAAAAGGAGATGGAGGGTTGGCTGTACTTTAAGAAGGCTCTTTTAAGGGTACAGGAGCAATCTATCACAACGAGGCAGAAGAATGGGAAGTACACCAGTAGACCAGCCGAGCTAGACAGAGATCTTTTCAAGGAGTTGAAATTCGAAAAGGTATCCTATAAAAAGTGGAAACTTGGTCACTGTGCTGGGAA
>NW_005842716.1:814942-818175 GCF_000455745.1 Alligator sinensis
TGCATATATGTGCAGAAAAAAAATTAGGCCAAGGCACAGTTTGAGATGCAGGTGGCAAAGGGCACAAAAGGCAATAAAAAGGGATTTTACACATACGTAGAAAGCAAAGACGACCAGAGATTCCGTAGGTCCCTCACGAAACGCAGAAGGAAAACTATTTACTGACAATAAAGTATTCAATGCCTTTTTTACTCGTTTTCACAAAACAGTGGCAGCTACCAGACAAGTGCAGTTGGCAGCAGAGATACAGGAGACAAACAACCTAGAGTAATGGCAGAACAGGTTAGCAGGGCCAGATGGGACGCGCCCATGGGTACTGAAGGATGAGAAGTTGTGGAGGTCAGGTAAAGTCCTTGATTACTGGAATAGAGGAAATATAATCCTCATCTTTAAGAAAAGGAAGGAGGATCAAGGGGACTACAGACCAGTGAGCCAGACCTCAATACCTGGACACATGGAGCAGGTCCTCAAGGAATCCACCTTGTTTTCCTCTAGGTGCTTTACAATGATCAGGAACAGCTACCGTGGATTCACCAAGAGCAAGTCATGCCTGATCAACCTGCTTTTTTTCTGAAAAAGTGACAGGCTCTGTCAATGAGGGTAGAACAGTGAATAAGGTATACCTTCAATTCAGCCAGGATTTTGACACTATCTCCCACAGCTTTCTTATTAGCAAGGTAAGAAAATACAGACTAAATCAGAGGTAGGCAACCCCTGGCACAGATGCCAAAGTGTGGTGAAGGCATTTTGCTTGGCGCGTGTGCCTCAGGGCAGACAGCAGGGAAGGGGCCAGGGCTGCGTTGCCACAACAAAGATCAGATCCCTCACAACATCCATCCCGGCACACCAACATTTTACGAGCCAAGGTTGCAGGTGTTTTTGGAACTCTGCCCAAAACCGTTGCTGACCCCTGGACTAAATGAAAAGACAGTAAGGTGGATACATAACTGGTTGGATCATCTTATTCAACAAGTAGTTTTTAATAGCTCAATGTCCAGTTGGGAGGAGGCATCAAGCGGGGTTCCCCAAGGGTCTGTGCTAAGTCTGGTATTACTTAATATCTTCATTAATGATTTGGATGACGTCACTGAGTGCACGCTCAGCCAACTTGCAAATGACACCAAGTTGGGTGGAACAGCAGACACTCTGGAGGGTAGAGCTAGGATCTGGAATGACCTGGACAGACTGGAGAAATGGTCAGCGATCAATCAGATAAGATTCAACAAAGACAAGTGCAAAGTCTTGCACTCAGGATAGAATAACAGCATGTACAAATACAGGCTGGGGAAGGAGTAAGCTGCAGTACTGCAGAAAAGGACTTGGGGGTTACAATGAACCAAAAGCTGAATATGAGCAGCATACTAGATTGTATTAGCAGGAGTGTCACTGGCCAATCAAGAAAAGTGATTCTTCTGCTCTCTTCAGCACTAGTGAAGCCTCACCTGGAGTACTGCATCCAGTTTTGGGCCCTACAATTCCAGAAGGATGTTAACAATTTAGAAAGAGCCCAGCGCAGGGGCCTGGGAGCCAACATTTATGAAGAATGGCTGCAAGAACTAGGGTTACTTAGCTCGGAGAAGAGAAGAAGACTAAGAGGGGATTTAATAACAGTCTTCAGATACCTGAATGGAGATAGGCTTTTCTTTGTGGCTACAGGGGACAGGACTAGGAGCAACAGCCTCAAGCTGTGTGGCAGGGGAAAATTAGGTTAGGAGGAGCCTCTAACCAGGGAGCTAGCAAACAGGGACTGCCAACAGGGGAGGCAGTTTGAAGGCCACTTCATGGGTAGGATTGGTGCAAAAGGTAAGTCAGAGTGGAAGAGGAGGAGCCTTCAATCTTCAATCATGGTAAGGACACGGCACGCAGCCAGGGACCCTGCCCCAGTGATGCCTCCCATTCAGGGCTCCTCTGAGGGCTCCACCCAGACGGAGCCCTCGGGAGGGTTGGTGGCACCCTGTCTGCGGGGGTTGCCTGGCATCATAATAATAATAATAATAAATTAGTAATAAGCATGATCAACCAATCATAATAATGATGATAAATAATGAATCATTCTGACAATCAATAATGGTGCTACTAACATATTCATGACAATGATGATTCACATCAATTTTCATGATAAGCAACCTAGTAATGATGACAGCGATAAGAAATCTGTTATAACAACGGACATTAACAAATTAATAATGAGTTATGATTAATGAATATCGAAGCAAACTAATAATGAAGATAGTGATAAGGTATTCATAATAGCAAGATTAAAAAAATGAATAACAAATACTGATTAATAAATAATGAAGCAAACTAATAATGAAGATAGCGATAAAGTGTTCATAATAACATTAACAAATTAATAATAATGAATTGGACCCAATGATCTTTCGAGGCCCCTTCCAGCCTTCTACTCTATGAATACTGATTAATAAATAATGAAGCAAACTAATGATGAATACAGCGATAAAGTATTCATAATAATGACATTAACAAACTAATAATAACAAATTGGACCCAATGATCTTCCGGGGGCCCTTCCAGCCTTACAGTCTATGAATACTGATTAACAAATAATGAAGCAAACTAATAATGAAGAAAGCGATAATAAGTTATTCATAATAACTACATTAAGAATTTAATAATGATGAATACCGCTTAACAAACAATGAAGCAAATGAATAATGAAGATAGCAATAAATCACCCATAATAATGGCATTAACAAATTAATAATTACAAATACTGATTAACAAATAATAAAGCACACTAAGAAGGAAGAGTGTTAATAAATTATTCATAACAATTACAGGAACACAATAATAGCGAAAAATGACTCGCGAATAATCCTTGTTAATGCAGCATTATTATTCGCGAATAATAATATTTAATTAGTTATTAACAAGGAATAACAGCGGACTTATAACGTCAGCCGTGATCGATGAGTCGATGCTCGGGATAATGCAGGAGGGAGGCGGTGAGGCAACAGGACGCTGACACGTCCCAGCAACACGGGAGCGAGGCGGACGCCCGGGCCGACAGTTCCCGCCGAGAGGCGGCAGCAAACCCGGGGAGCAGGGCTGCGGGCGGGGGAGGGGCCGTGCCCGAGTGGGCTCAGGCGCCCGCCCTCGCACACGCGGGACACGGCTGCAGCCTCCTCCCTCCCTCCCTGCCTCCCTCCGGCGTCTCACCTGCCCCCGGGCCGCGCCGCGCAGAGCAAGCAGGCAGCGCGGCAGCCCCATGG
>NW_005842716.1:818191-819236 GCF_000455745.1 Alligator sinensis
GGGGCTAGCGCGGAGCAGCGCCGCCCCGCCGCAGGGAGGAAACCCGGCCTCTACTCCACCTTCGCCTGGCGCGGAACCAGCCTCGTCCGCCTCAGCGCTGTGGCGTGCGAGAGGGACCCCGCACCCCTCCGCACACACACCTAAGTTACCTCAGTGCCGTCTCGCGGCTGCTCCCATCCCCTCGCTCCCCGCCAGGCTCCCTCCGTCCTCTCTCCCTCACAGCAGGGTGAAGAAATCTGCTCCCATGCCTGCAGGCACCCTGCCAAGTACCACTCTTACATCGTTCCCGGTTTCCTTCCCCACCGTCCCAGCCCACCGCTGGGAGGATGCTCGCCCCGTACCTACTTGGCTCCTGTCAGTGTCCTCTTAGACCAATTAAATAGTTGGGAAAATTGTATTAATAAAAGATAGCACGTTTATCCAAACAACCTTGTCTGCTCCTTACTCACTGAGCTGCCTTGTTCATCAGCTTCTGACGGCTGCTGAGAAAAGGTGGGGGTGTCTCTTGGAGGTAGTGCTGGGGGCCGCGGTTCTTCATCAACGCTAGGTTAGGGGGGTTAACCTTCCGGCCCGCAGGCCTAATGCAGGCCGTGGAGCCATAACGACCAGCCCCCAGGCAGAGCCAGCCTTTGGGAAACCAGACTCGGGGAAGACGTGTCTTGCACTGACCTGACAGTTTCTGCTGTATCCTAAAAGCCCTAGGTCCTTTCAGGAGAGCAACATTTGGCCTGGCACAAGAGCTAGCACTTCTGTGTAGCATGCTCTGAAGTTCGCTACTGTTGACATGCATCTGTGGTGTTCGTTTTGTTTTTAAAACGACTTTCAATCAACGAAAAAAATAAAAAGTTTTGTATAAAAACACTGTCACCATATTTAGAAGCTCTCCTAGCCTTTTTTCAAGCCAAGCCCCAAAGAGCCAGTGGAGTCAAACTACAGCTTTAGCTGTATACCTTCTTAAATGTTAACTGCATTTTAAAAAGTCTTCAGTTTTTTAATGGCAACTTATGTAAGATACTCCGTGTGTGTGTGTGTGTGGGGGGGGGGG
>NW_005842717.1:0-1030 GCF_000455745.1 Alligator sinensis
TTTCCTGCCCAGGCGGGGGTCAGACTCGATGATCTGTTGAGGTCCCTTCTGACCCTAGCATCTATGCATCTATTAAAACCACTGGGGGAAGGAGAGTAAAACCTTTAAGATAGGGAGGGGAATAAATTTCACTTGGATGAGCAACCTCAGGGCAATATAAGACAGGACTCAAGAGCAGAGGACAGAGCCTATTATTATTACTATTATCATCATCAGAACTGGGACTTGTTTCATCTTCAAACTCATACAGCCGGCAGGTTGGACTAGCAGCAGGCTGGACTAGTGTGGGCCTCCTTGGCTTTCTGTTCAGCAGAAGACAGAGCAGGGTGACTGACACTTTAGGCCAGTGGTCTGCAAACCCCGGGTCCACAGGCTACATCTAAGGGGCCCAAGAAAGATGACTAGGATCAAAAGTAGGTGAGTCCCCATACTTAAAATTCAAAGGGATCTACACCTCCACACAACATTTTTTAGGGGTCCACAAGTGAAAAAAGTTGAAAACCATTGCTTCAGGCCACTGCTTTACTCCATTAACGGGCCAAGACAAGGATTTGCACATCCAGCTTGAATAACGTGACCTTGAATGAGCCACAAGTGCCCCAGTGGCAGATGGTTCAGTGGGGCGCTTCCCAGGTGCTTACAGCAGGACAGGGAGGATGTCAGGCTGGCTGGACACACTGTTTGGGGACAAGCCAGACCTCTGTTTTCAGCCAGTTAGGGACCAGATGGCTCAGAGGCATAAGCTGTCTAGGTCAGCGTTTCTCAACCCTGGGTTGCAACCTAAAAGTGGATTGCAAGACTATACTAAAGGGTCATGAACTTTAAAAATGGATTCTCCTTTAAAGGAGAAAAATGTGGGAAACAGTGGGTTTTCCCTTGGGGGCTGGCAGAGTTCCAGCCTGTGAGGGGCTGCTTGTCCCCACCACCCCATACCCCCTTCCCCATACACTGGGGTGTGGGGGCAGCGAGGGGCCGGGCTGCCTTCACCTCAGCGGTTCTCACACCCCCTGGCTCGCCCCAGTGGCGCTGA
>NW_005842717.1:3359-28212 GCF_000455745.1 Alligator sinensis
GCATCTGGCTGCCATGGGTGGGGAGGCCGTAGCCGAGTTGCTGCATCTGGCTGCCATGGGGAGGGGAGGTGGTAGCCAAGGTACCACAACTGGCTGCCACGGGGGAGAGGCGGGAAGCGAGTTACCACATCTGGCTCCCAGGCTGGGGGGGAAGGTGGTGTAACCGAGTTGCCACATCTGGCTCCCATGTGGGGTGGGGACAGGGTGTTGCCACATCTGTTTCCTATGCAGTTGCAGCCAACAGTTCTTTCAGTTTGTATCAAAACCTCCACTGCTGATATGATGAGTGATAGCATAATTGTAACATTAATATTGGTAATGATGTCATTCTGATTTGGGGAGGGGATTTTTAAAACAGAAAGTTTTTGATTTCTTAGTTTTTCTGGAACGCTGTTTTTCTTGTTGTGAAAGCCAATACTGCTTTTTCAAGCCTGAGTCAGACTTAAAAGTGAGGATGCTTGGGGTTAAAGTATCTTGGGATGTCCTCACCTACTTTGTCTGGGTATTGCATTACATGGGGTAGGAATACCAGGCCTGAGAACACACAGTCCTTAACTCTTCTGCACAAGTGACGTAAGGGAAGAAGACTTCAGAATACCCTAACTGAATTTTCTTAACTGAATGAGATTTTAAATTGAATCATTCTAGCATCATCTTTCTTTTTCATAATCAACACATTTTATATAGACGGGTATTTCAGAAGGGGTGGGTTATGAAGGAAATCTCTTCTAGAATAATTTAAAGCCACAGCAGCACAAGTCCCTAATATAAATGTACTGCACTGATATAAAGTAGAACTTAAATTGTGTTACCCTCATTCAGTAGTTGTACTGTAAGGCTGGTGGCTGACAGGCCTAACAGTTTTTTGGGGAATGCTGAATGTTTCCTTTCAGGGACTGATCCAGCTACTGATGCAATCAGTGAGGCTTTCCAGTGGCTTCAGTGGGAATTGGATCAGTTTCTTGGGCCCCCATTCTGTAATGTGACCAAGCAGGCTGAGCTGTGCACCTGCTAATGAAACCAGTTCCAGGATTGGGGCATTTTCTTAGATGGTGATGACACTTGGCAGATATTACTACTGCTGAGGTAATTTTGCTGGACCATGCTGGACTTCTGTACATGACACAAAAACCCTTAAAGAGTCTTCAGTTCACTTTCCTGTGTATTTTTAGGAATTAGTTTGGACTGAGGGTACAGGATGGGTTGGCCAGGCTCAACCTGCATCTGAATCATTTGCGACTTGTTTTCACTTCCATCTCCTCTTGCACCCTTTCAATCTGGTTGTGGTTTAGGTGCTGGCTTCCAGGATGAAACTGGTGTTTCCGTCTCTCATGTAAACACGGATAGCTTTTTAAAGAGCTGGGGAGTAAGATGGGGCAACAGGAGGAGGGATTTTATTTCTCTTGTTTCCTGCTTGACACCAAGTCAGATTCCCTGCCAGTATCTTCTAATGTTGCAGATCTCTGGTCTTCAGAGTCATCTAGGGAGATTAAGATTTTATTTATAGAAGCTTATTTTGCCCTCCAGGAACCAGCACTACTCTAACTAGAATTCTAGAAAAGAAACAAGTAGTCTACTCCTGTATAATTGCAGTGAAGATCTAAGCAGCTGACCCTTACACCAAGTCAGATTTCCTGCCAGTATCTTCTAATGTTGCAGATCTCTGGTCTTCAGAGTCATCTAGGGAGATTAAGATTTTATTTATAGAAGCTTATTTTGCCCTCCAGGAACCAGCACTACTCTAACTAGAATTCTAGAAAAGAAACAAGTAGTCTACTCCTGTATAATTGCAGTGAAGATCTAAGCAGCTGACCCTGTGTAGGAATAACTCCATTTCTACCCTTCTGTCTCGATTTTTTCAAATACAAGCATTGATTTTTGGAACACCCTGCCAGGGCTGAGGAATGCATTTGTAGGCCCTTTTTATTTAGAAGAAAAGTTAACTTCAATGGTACTTACTAAGACATTGGGATTCCCCAGGGTCTACGCTGAAAGCGGAAGCTGACATGCTTATTGTGGGTCCTGGAGTTTCTGTGGCCAATATAGCTCCCCATACTATGTAGTACACAGCACAGCAGTCTGTTCATTCTTGTAGGGTAGTATTGAAGTACCCTGGCTTCAGTAGTGGCAGTTATGAGAAACCTGAGGAAGAGAGGCTAAACCAGGAAGGAAGCTGTTGCATCCAGAATAACAAGTGTGTTTAGAGTTGTCATGATCCAGGAAAACAGTATTTGCATATTCCACCCAAGACTTTTGGGAAATCCAGATGTAGGTATGAATCTTGTACCTTGAGTCTTTCTAGATGTTTGATTCTTCCTAGATCAGTTACTGAAACTGCCCATTTGCTCCACCTTTTCAGGGCAACATGTGTGGTAACCGTTCTGAAATGGAGTGCAGTACACTCTTGCAGGAGGCTTGGGCTGCAGTTTTCTTCTTTGTGCCAGCGTGACCCCATTAGCTTTTACTATTTCAATTTCCATTCGTTACTGAAAGCAGGAAGTTAGATAAGGCACTGATGTAGATCAGTGGTGCCCAACCTTTATGTCCCGTGGGCTGGATGAGTCATGCCATAGCCGGACCTGGTCAGGGCCCCACCGGATTCAGCAAGTGCTGTGCTTAGAAATTTGGTAGTGGGGGAGGACTGGCAGTGTTAATCACCCAGGACTCCCCCACTGCCAACCTGACCTGTAAGGAGCTGCATGGTCTGGATGCCAGGGCTCCAGGGGCCAGATTTGATGCACAAGCTGGGGGTTGAGCACCTCTGATATATAGATGGGAAGACTTTCACTGTATTGCTTGTAATTTGTCTTCAATGACTCACTGGGGGTTTTGTGAGTACTTCAGATACTCTCCACAGAAGGTAGTCATGCAGTTCCTGTTTTTAATAGGCTTGCCCAAATTTGTCATTTGTACAGCATGCAGGCACAGACTGGATGTAGGTGGAAAGAACATAGCAGTAGCCAGTTTCTGGGAGGGTGGGGGTGGAGAGAGACTGCAGAGAGCTGGATGTCTGTCGGAAAAATAAAGCTTTCTAGTGTGAATTACTATTCTGAGATTAAAGAAACACTTGCTTTAATTAAACAGACCACTAAGGACTGTGTTTTTAATTGAAAATAGAAACATCTGTTTTTCTTATCTCCAAATTATCTATAATAACTTATGTAATTGTTCCTGTATAATGAGCTTTCTGTGCAAATTTAAAGCCCAAGGTGTGCGCAAGTAATTAAATCAGTTTCTTTATTTTAAGGAAATGACTTTGTGTACTATGTATGAACAAGCAGTAGCTGAGGATGAAATAAGGCAAATTGCTGTAATTTGCCAAAGGTACCGTTGAGCAATCTGCTCATCTTGGAGAAACATTTCTGTGATGAGCAATTCTTCCATCAGCATTGCTTGCCAGGCAGAACTATATGAGGTGGCTGAGTTAGACTTTACTTGGAAGCAGGAAGTCTAATGTTTAGTCAGTCCTACAATTCTTCAGAAGGGCCTGAATGACTCAGATACTTAAGTCTCATTTCCAGAGAATTGATTTGGGCCTGTCAGTTCAACTCCTCCCACCTTTGGCTAAATCAGCTACAGAAAAGGTCTGCATCCCAAATATGATTCATGTCAAGTATATACTTTATCATCTTTGCTTGTTTACTGTTCTATGGTACTGTCAAATTGTGATGTAAAGAAAAAATTAAATTGTTGCTCAGTGACTAATGCTAGGAATCTTTTCAAAGCGTTGTCTCCTGCATGATGGCCTGTTCCTGGTCTTATAAAATAGTCAGTGCGCCTTTTGGGCGAGGTACAGATGTTGCACTTTTGGTATGAGTGATCAGAAATCTGTCTATGCTCATAACAGAACATAAGTTTGGCTCATACAGACTGGCTTAAAAATGGCAGAACCCAATCTAAGATTTGCACTCCCCTCTCCTCCCGCAACCAAAGGGCAAATGCGTGTTTTGTTCGCTGCAGTTCTAAACTAAACCACGTACAGAAAACTGCGTAACTTAGATTGATTCTGCCTCAGGCTTTTTAAATGTCTGTACCTAGCTGTAAAGTTCTGCCCCTGCATGTTCCCAGAACTGCCACTACCTTGACAGTTTTGGACAACTCTGCTCTAATCTGGTATCTAGGGCCTATTTCTTTTAAAGGACCCAATCTAGGTTCGTGTGCTCTGGGCAGGCCTAACGTGCATCATATTGAGCTCCAAACAAGCAGTGGCCATAGCTCCTTTCATTCAAGAATACAGCTGGTGGAGGAGGTGGTGATGGTGCTGCTGCTTTCCCTGCTGCAACGGCTCAGTTGCTAGGGTGATTATTCAGGTTCTGGGAGACCTTGGGCTGAGGCAGTTCAAGCACAAACTTGCATCTCCCAGAAGAATACCCTTGTCGCTAGGCTTTAGGCTAGGTTGGGTGGGAGTGCACTATGTAGGACCACTGGATCATTGTGCAAAAAGTGGCGCAGGAAATCAAGATTCATTAGGCCAAAGAGAGAGAATTCACAGAAGGAGAATGAGTGTCTAGTCCAGTGGTTAATGCATTCACCTGGGACAGGGGATACCCTGGTTCCATAAGCTATCTCCCTGAGGCTGAGAAGGGAATTGAACCCAGGTCTCCCACAGTCTAACAGTGGGCCCAAGCTACTGGCTTCTCTGCCATCTTAAAAGAGGTGTCCTCTGCTCCATTCTGGAAAGTCATGTTGTAGCCTAGGAGAGACCTTGGGGCTGTGAATCCTAACCTGATGTAGATGCTATCTTGTTGCCTAGAGTTAGGCCCCTAAGCTACTAAGAGCTTAAATACACCCTCTTTGTTCAGCATTTCACATTGGCTTGTTTAGGAAGCTCCCCGTGCAGTGTTCTGGCTGTTTTGAATCCAGCTCTGAGGCACCTACCTCTCCCAATGCATTACAGAAAGAGCATGGGCACCCTAGGATTACAGATTCCACTTGGGAGCCGGGCCTCTAAACGATGTGAGTTGCAACCCTAACCCCTGCAATATTTAGTCCCTTTGTAAAACTCATATTGATGTGGAAAAGGTCCATGCTCTTAATTCTGAAAGTCCCACGCTAAAACCCTGATGTTGGCTCGACATACGCAGTATGATCTGATTATCTAATGCTACTGCTTCTCATACACTACGGACGGGAGCAACATGCATTCCACTCTATATGTGCTCTCTTGGACCAAGGAAGCCATTTATGCAAGATGTAGCTCCTGCCCATGGAACCTTTTGCCTCCCTATGGACCATAAAATATCTGCAGTGAATAAAGCAAGGCCTGTCGGTTCCAAGTCTGGTTTTCCCTGTTGCAGGGCGGGAGGAACAGTGTGTCAATTCCTCTATTCAAAAGTCAGAAGCCATAGCTCAAGAAGTAGCCTATATAGATGTATAAAATCTACACCTGGCAATATTTGTCTTTTAAGGCATGGTTGAAACCAAACGGTTAACAAGACCTATGAACGGTGTGTCTGTGCATACAGCTTCTCATAATATCAAGGGCTATGTACAGCCTTGGACTCTACCCCTTGGTCCAGATTCTTCTACCACCCCTACTTACTTAGCTGGTCTGAAGAAAGGGTGGTGTGTTCTGTTTTTATTAACAACACACACAGTCATGAGACGGATCTGCAGAGTTGACATCCCTTGTTGCAACATTACCTGAAGAATGTCACTCCCATGCTCTCCAGCCTACCTCTAAATTGCAAGCTCAGTTGTAATTTGTGTCTGGTCAGCACATTGTGGTACTGCCAAGTTCTGAGAATTCAGTCAAAGGGGCAGCTGATAAACTCTCTACTACAGGCTGCCAGTGAGTTCACCTGAACTGTAAGCTCTTCAAGGCAGCAACCTTGTACTTGCCTTGACACTGTGCACACCTTTGGCACTGTGAGAACAGCAAATAGAGCAACTTGTCAGTGCTGAAAGTAAGGGTGTATGCTGCTGTTGTGTCACTGCTCCCTCGCAACTCTAGATGCAGATGGAAAAATGGTACGCAACACTTCAGCTATCCCTTTCTCAGACTTTTGCAAGAGCCTGTCTATTCCCTATGTCATCTGCTCTCGGACAACTTAACTGAGTGCTCCAGAGTGTCATATAGGAAACCCCCTGTTTCCGGTACCCTTGAACCAACTTGCTTTCTCTGCCAGCCTCCAGAGTCTCCTATAGAAACTTTCCTGCTCCCTTCAGCTTTCTTATGTCCAGTTGGCCTCTCTTCTTTGTTGGCAAAATGCTGAGGCATTATGGGTAAGCCTGAAGGGCCACCAATCCTATAAATGAAGGATTCTCTGGGATCAAATGAAGTACAGAATCTATTTAAGCCTGGGAAGTTCCCCTTAATGATGTGCTATCCTCAGAAGCGGATGGTATCTGTGATCATACAGATCTTTTCCCCCTCTAACAAGAAGCTGAGGTTACCTTGATGCTTAGAGCCTGCAGATATGCAGTTTCCAGCTTTATCTATTGTAAGTTGTTCTCACTATGAGCTTCCTGCCCCTTGTTTTCATGTTCACTTCCTGACGGTTTACTCCTGTCTTTAGGTAGGAGAGGGAATAATCAGCAGCAGTTCACAGTAGTAACTTTGTTAAACAGAATAATTCCCTACATCTCTTCAGTGTAACCTTCAGGGAGGCTAAGCTGAGCCCTGTTCATCCCCCATGAGATAAGCTGCAGAAATGGAGGAGCATTTTGCCTCTGGCATAGTGCCAGTCCAGGCCACCCAGATCTCCACAAAAAGCACTTTGCATGGATATGGGATGTAGTGTGCGGTACAGCTCTCTCTAACATCATTCTCTGCTGAGAAAAGACACACACCTCACTGGAGTCATCCGACCTCAGCAATCTTTCCTGCCTTGGAGCAGGGGGCTGAACCTGATAATCTTGTGAGGTCCCTTCTAGCTCCTAACTTCTGTGAATCTATGAGGGTCGTGATCCCTGTGGAAATCTGAGCAGGAGACAAAATAGCATGGAGCTTTGCTAACTCAACCATGGAAGGAATGCTTCTAATAGCAATAGGGATTCTCCAGTGAGTTTCACTAACAGAAATGTGGGGGAGGTTGGATAGCAGAGGCAAAGACTACAAGCTTATCTCCAGTATCTTTCGGGTTGGGATGGAGTGTGCATTATTGATGCCCACTGGAGGTGAGTAGCAGGAAAAGCTCAGTAAGGATCTTCCTTTCTGTTCCTTCTGGATGAGGGGCCAGTCTAGTTATGCTAAGGATGTATTTAACAGTAGAAGCAAAGCTCTTTCCCAAAACTCTTAAAGTTTACATCAGCCATCTCAACTGCGTGATCCAAAAATGCCACATGAAAAGCCATCCAGGACCTCTGTTTCAGAGTGAAAGGTTTGATTGCTCATGTGTGGAATTTTTCTTGTTCTCTAGCCTTAATCTACTTTTGGACAGGGCAAAGATCAGTGCAGGGGCTTTCACTTTTGTGTCAGTGTTAATCAAAATGCAGCCTGCACAGGGTCCCACGTGGTACTATAATAGCATTCATGAGATATAGGATTTACAGCGAGGATAACTCTGTCACTGGCCTAGAAGAAAGGAGCTTGTAACTCATGGATCACAGCATGATATTTGGAGTAAACCTTAGATCCATTATGTGGTACTAACATACCTGTGCATGCACTGAGAAAAATGCCAGGGGTCTCTGGGAATACCAAAAGCCCTATTACCTTCATTGGATTGAATCGCTTGCCCAGTTCAGGATGGCCTGAAACCATCCCTAACTGTAGCTGATACATGCCTTCCTTTCATTTGCCCATTCTCCACATGATAGTAGAAAAGTCAGAGACTTGCCCTGACTATTTTTGAGGCCAGTTAAGCTACAGTGCCTGCTTCTAAAAAAAATAAGCAGTGTTTCTTGGTGTTTCAGTGTCTCAAGAACAAGTGAAAACTTGACAAGACTGCACAGTACTGACTAGCTTTGGGCTGCTGCTTCTGCTGCTTCTGGGAGAGGACTACTGTTTCTGAATACAGGTGTCTTGTTTTTAAGCAGCCTGAGGGCTTAGCAGATTTCTTCCTATTGTAGCATAAAAGCAGCAGAGGCATAAACAGGAGAACTATAATCCTGCTTCTAACTTTAGCTCCTGCTGCAAAATATTCTTACTGCTTACTGCCTAAAGCATTGGGCATTATCCAACATATGTACAAGTCTGAAATACTGAATTTAAATATGCTGGGAAAGTGAGATTAGCTCTGTGCACCTGACAAGCGATACTGTTTCTAGGGGCCAAAGACACTGCAGGGCTTATGCAGCATACAGTGCATTTTTTGTATTTTTAGACTTGTTCATTTGTTACCCTAGACAAAAACAGTCTTTGTCATGTATTCTAGACCAATTCCATTTGTTAATGCTGTGGTTCAAACTAGCAAGCGCTTGGTACATAAATAGTGTTTAAAAAACAGCTGGAGGTTTCGACCAGAACACAAAAAGAAACACTTTTAAACTCCAAAAGGACGAAAAAACTTTTCAGTCCCAAAATTTCTCTAAGTTGTGAATAAATACACTGAGCTTATAATGACATTGTGTTGATAGTCATTGCTAGTGGAATACAGAGTACTTTTGACAGTCTTTGAACATCAGCCAAATGCTCAGGCAGCTTGCTCGCCTTTTTGATACCAAATATGTCCAGATAACCCACATATTGATAAGCATGCATAACAAATCCCATCCAAGAACTCCTTGTAGACTTAACACATTGCTCATCATAGCAGCCAAACAAAGTGATCTAGAAAGGATTCCCCTTTAAACCAGTTTTCCAAAAATATTCCAGGCCTTGATTGTATGTTTGAAACAGTTCTGCAAGTGCCCATTAGATGTCACTACTTGGCCAGCTTGTGCCGTAAAGGACGTTCATGTGACGTTGAAGCTTATGTTTCTGTGCACTTCACCATTAGACTGTTCACTGTATTCACTCTGGTGCGTTCTTGCAGTTTATCAGGTGTGTATGCAAGATAACTACGATTGTTTGCCACTTTGGGATGTTGTGGGAATGTTACTAAACCTACGCTTAGCTTAAACGGCTCCACTCTTGGTAAAACTATTTAGAAGCTTCTCTGTGTACGTGGTATGTAAATGTTAGCTAGTCATTTAACAAATGTAAGATGGCCTCTCTCTCATTTTATCAGAAATGTATATTAATTAATAGCTAAAGTAAGTCTTTAAACTGAATGTTTTTAATTTTAACAGTTATTTAGGGCCCTTAGGCCCACAAGAACGAATTAAGTGCCAAACCAGTTGTTCTAGTTATACTACTAACAAATTTATTTTTAAAAAATACAGTATGTGTATTTGTCATAATTGGAGAGCAAAATAAGGGGGAGGGGAGCCCATTCTTTCAAGAATCACTTTGGACCCCACTTTCCACAGATTAGAAATATATATCATTTTCCTTGAATGGTAAAAGTACTACTACTTGTTTCCTTTTGTGCCGTATAGTCAAGGAGAAGAGTGAAATACTTTGTTTTAAGGTATTTGTTTCACTTATGCAGTATTTCATTATGCAAGGGATAGAACTAAATGAGATCAAATGTAGAGGAAAGGTACAAATAGGGGAGAAAATACACTATTTTAAAAATATCCAGATAGTATGAACACACTTGAATAACCAAGGCTTGACTTGAAATTCACACCAAAATGTCAATAAATAAATAATATTCCCTAATCCAGCAAGAATTTACTGCCTTCCACTAGACCTACTGCAGCACAAAAAATAGTACTGGGACCCAAACCAGTGACAGTTATTCTGGAAACCATGCTGAGGCACCAGTAGGAAATGGTAAACATACCATTTGCTCTTCTAAATGAAAAATAATCTTTTTTTTACTGAGGAGCAACGCAGGAAACTGAATGTGCTGTTTTTGTTCTGAAAACTCATCCAGATAAGGGAAGGGAATTTCTTTGTTTGTCTCTCTTTCCATATCTAATAAGCTCAAATAAAAGATGTAAGTATCCTTAACCCTCTCTTGCTGCCAGCCTTACCCGCTGAACCCAGGCTTTGTTAAGTCAATCTTTGATCCTTGCCATGCTTCACGTGTTGTTTAGTTCTCTGGGGGAAAAAATACAATATTCTTGCAGTGTCCTTGTCTCTCTTTAACAGGCTTGCATGGGTACACCTATTAAAATCTTAGCTGCTTTCTTTTCCATCAGCCTTGGCTGGTTGAGCTTTCCCAAACTATGAGCATAAAGTTAGCAGGTCAGCATGTCTGACTGGTGATTACAGTTGTAGGTCAGCAGGCGTGACTGATTTACACAACAGGTTTGCTGCTTATGCAATAAAATGTCATTTCATACGTAGTTACTGCCTAGAACAAAGGCATTATTTACTTTCAACCCCTGTTCTAGTTGTTCTCGCTGCTAAGGAAGTAATCCTTCTGGAAAACCTAATAGGAGCAAAGTCAGGGAGGGCTCCTGTCAAATAAGCCCCAACCTGATCTTTTTCTGACAAATTGGAAAGAGATTGAATAAATAGCTCCAGCCAAATAAGTTGCTTGGGATGTTCTGCAGGGCCCCCAAAGGGAGCCTAGGGAACTGTGGAGTGGATCGCATCAAAATGTGCATTGGGCTTTAAATGACCACAGTGTCATTTCCAGGTTGGCAAGCTGAATGTTTTCAAGTTGACCTTATGATAGAAGTGAGAGAGAAAGCTGAGGGTGACAATCACATGATTAACTTTGCCTAGATAGACACCAGATGCTGGGAGATGCCCAGTATAATTGGGCATCCTTTGAGGTGTTCATTGACACTTGAAAATATGGTTGTGTGAGGCTTTACAGTGTCAGAGGACTTGATGTTGTGGACTCTTTTGACTCGGGCCTGTCGCTATCCAGAACCAGTAGAGATGGCAGCTCCCTGCCCAACCACCCCAGCCTCCTGCCACCTGGGTTCAGTGAGAGCTGCTTCTTCTACTACAGCTGCAGACTCCTCTGCCCTTTGGTCTTGAACAGGGCACAGCCAGACCCAGAGAGGGGGACTTCTGGGGCCACTCAGAAAAGGGGGCATGAAGGGCAGAGTTGTAGGGTTTCATCGGAGATAAGCAGAAAAGAAGTACAGGGAACACAGATCGTTGTGTAGGAAGCAGATGAAACGGCTGCCTGCAAGAACAAGGGGTTACTAAGGATGGGGGAGCACTGGTGAATAGGGTGAATCACTGGGGCTGGAGGGTGGCTGGGGAGCAGTTTGGAGAGGTTTTGTTAAAGGTTGGAGTTGCGAAGGGAGATGAGAGCAGGATGGAGTAAAAAAAGACTTTGAAGAAAAGAATCCAAGGGAAGAGATCTTCCTCCTGAGGCAAGATGGAAGAGGAGGAAGAGAGCGAGTCAGTGGGAACATCTAGCTCAACACTTGTGAAAATCTGGCCCCTTAGGAGCAGGTTTGAGTCTAAGCTTAGGCACTAATTGATGAGCAGGATTGCTTATTTACCCAGGCTGGTCTCTAGGCAGGAAGCCCACAGATAGAGAGCATCCAAGTAGGCATGCGGTAGTTGCACAATGAATGCCATCTCGGTTAAATGATGTACAGATGAGGTAAATGAGCACTGACTGAACTTTGCCTTCTGTCCTTATTCCCTAGAAATCAATTCAGTGGATTTCTACCATGACCTGTGATTTAATGCCGGGAGGGGAGGGAGGAATGTCGTACTCTGCTGATTTTTGATCAGACTTTCTTTCCCCTTTCCTCCCTCAGTCAAAATTAGTCCCTGTGATATTTTGGAGACACTGTAGCTGTCTAACCTGCAGAGATCAGCCATTCTTAGTAGCAAGCAAATAAGTAGGAACAGGATTTAGTTACTTTAGTTGGGTCACTTCAGAGAGGCAGCATGGCGGAGAGGCTAGAGCACAGGCCATCACATTGGGATGAATAAATTCTAGTTCTGATTCTGCTACTGATGGCCAGCATGACCTTGATTGGATAAGTTGCTTCATGTCCTGCTCCCCATCTGTCCTGTTTGCTTAGAAAATCAAGGACTGTTTTGCCTCCTGGCATAACAGATCCCAATTATAGTTGGGATTCCTTTGTTTCTGTCCCAGTAGCAGCTAATCTCACCTGCTTTAGTTCTGAAAACAGAAATGAAAACTTTCACACTCATGCTGTGGAGCCTCGGGGGAGATGGAAGGTAATGAGCAGAAAATAATGAGGCCTTTTGGGGCATGTACAACTCCTGTCTCATATCAGACTTCCCTGCAGATGGCAGTGGTGGATTGGTACTTTGTGTAGAGGAGGGAGGAGTTTTTGTTTTATGGACTCAGTAGGTTTAGTTCTAGTATGAAATATTATTGAAAAGAATCTTAGTGCATGAGCTGTATTCTTCAAAGCTGCTTGTAGAGGTTTAGCATTAAAATGTATGAATACAGTACTATTTTTGGTGGCTTCCCAATTGCATCAGGTCTAGGAACAAAGGTACAGACTCCAAATTTATCCATATGTTGCTTAGAAAACTTTGGCCTTCTCCATTCCACCACCATCATGGCTGCAGAGTTAAAATTAAAGGGCACAATATCAACAGCTAAATGAAAAGTATCTTTTTCATTACAAACTAAGAACATACATAGGTGGCAAGGAAGTGCCACTTTTTAATTCTAGAAAAGCTAGTGTCAGTAGTCTCTAAAAAATACATATGTAGGAGATATGAATCCTGCAGATTTAGGAAAAGGATTATTTAAGATTCATCTCTTCTCAGAAGATATGAGGAGTTATGAGTTCTCGTTTCTGCAGTACTGCTTGAATCTAATTGCAGAGAGAGATTGTGCAATATACAGAATCACTGGCTAAACTCACATTTGAAACTTTCACTCAGTTACAGCTTTCAGAAAGCTCACATCTCTTCTTTAAGTGGGACTTGATGGAAAGCAAAACACAGGAGACCTGGGCAACCGGAAGAAATTCCATATGAAATATCTCTAGTTTAAATAGGAACTCCTGGAATGCATCAGGGTTGGTGCTTTTTCAGCCAGAAAAATGTGTTGGATAGATTTTTGAATAATTTGAAATCTGAAACTATCCTTTCCCTGGCGCACATTTTTTTCTGATATAGGGAGAGACTTTTGCATGACATGTTACAATGAAAAGGCAATAGTGTGGTGATCAGAGGTAATCGGAAGGCTTTTTGAGAATGTATCTTAGTTATTTTGAGGAAATTTTCATCTGGAAGGGTTTTAAAGTCCAAGGCTTTGTGGCCATATAAAGCATCTCTCTTACTACAGCTTATTGGGTAGGGTATTGGATGCCCTGATTTGTAGTAGAATTAGAATTAATTAGACTGACTGGGGATGAATAAGACTATTCTGATTCAGGGCTTGAACCCAGGTCTCCCCATCCCAGAGGTCAGTGTCCTAGTTACTGAACTGTAGTGTTAGGTACTCTCACTGTCATAAGAAGTCATAGCTTTCATAGACATTAGGGCTGGAAGGGATCAGGTGGAAGATCATCGAGTGTAGCCCCCTGCCCCAAGGGAAGGAAGTCGGCTAGGGTCAAAGGATCCCAGCAAGATATGTGTCCAAACGTTTCTTAAAAGAGTCCAGAGTAGGTGCTATACAAAAAACTAGAACTCTTGGTTCCAAAATGATACCTTTTATTAGACCAACTGGAAAATGGCAAGAAAATTGTCCTTTTCTGCAAGCTTTTGGGATCAAAGTCCCTTCATCAGGCTCTGGGAAAAGTATAGATGGTTCAAGATGGTAAAAAGTCCCCATAGGTAGGAAATAAACTTCATTTTAGCACAGAGGGAGCTGAAGATGGAAGTCTGTCCCTCTGGGTCCATGAGAGTGTCTTCTCTTTGGCCAGTCACTTTTTTACATTTACTTTTCCAGTTTCTTTCATGTGTTGCACAATATCATTACGTAAACTTGGCAGGTGTAGAAGGTTCAATGTAAAATAAGTGCAATATGACAGACAATTGTCTTATGAGTACACAGTTTAGTTCCATGTTGGCATATATTAGGGGTTAGGAAGATGCTATTAATCAGTTTGGGTTTTCTTTGTTTTGTTTTTAAATGGAAAACTTCTTGTTAAATTGATTGGCTTATGCGCTGCCAAAGTATGAGTGCTATGTCTCTTCATGGCCTCCATTCCTTTGCCTCTTTAGGATGAAGTAAGCCATTTGCTTAAACAACTGCATATTATATATTATAATAAGACTGAGGGCAATTTTACAATATGCAAAATCATGTTACCAATAGAGTCACGTAAGGGAGATATTTTTCCCACTACTTCTAGAGTTAAATTTCATGTACTTCTACCATCTTTTAGCATAAAGTCTCCCTCAACAATTCCTGTGCAAGTTAAATTGATAGTGTTTATTGTACTTTGGATTTGTTTCTGTTATTAGGTGTACTGAGCACACTAGGGACCAAGAAGGCTCTTTATATGCTAACAGAACTGTTCTAGATCTAGTGATAGTGTTTATTGTACTTTGGATTTGTTTCTGTTATTAGGTGTACTGAGCACACTAGGGACCAAGAAGGCTCTTTATATGCTAACAGAACTGTTCTAGATCTAGTGACACTCTGGGTTCATGAGAGTGTCTTTGTGAGCTGCGTTGAGTAGCTCTTTGATGTGTTGATCAGGTAGAATTCCTTCCCTGGAGGTGTCAGATGGCAGGCAGGGAGGCTTGCACCACCTGTGGAGGGAGTCTATTCCAGGCCTTGGGGGCTCAGACAGTGAAGAAGTTTTTTCTTATGTCCAGCCTAAAACAGTCTTGAAGGAGTTTGTAACCATTGGACCTTGTCATCCCTTGGGGCGCTCTGAGAACTCTGAACACCCAGATCACACCCAGTTGACAAGCTCTGGTTTGGATCTTCAGCAGACATTTTGCCCAAACTTACTTTTTTGCAAAAAATGTTTTGGTTCTGTTTCAATTTGGAATAGAAAGAAATGTTGATACCTTAAAAATTACCTAGAAATGTTGATGCCTTAAAGATGTCCATAGCGGACGTCTATGAATATCTTCCACCCCCAGATGAAATCTTAGTTTTAAATCGCTTCTAACATAACCAGTGAGTATCACCCCTGCCACCCCTTCTGAACACTCTTGGGCCAATTTCTGCAGGATTCAATTCCAGTGATCGTATTTTACAAGCCATGGCAGTCCTTGGCTTTCACAAATCTTATCACATCTTGTATAGCTAATAGTTCTTCCTGTAAATTCTGATCATTTCATCTATTGTCTCTCTTATCCATTTGAGGTGAAGGTCACAGTGGGAAGCATATTTCTGATCTTAATTGCTGGGACAGTCGCAATAGGCTTGCGCACACACCTTCCCTGCAGTTGGTGCAAGGTAGTCAATCTGAATTATTTTGAATGTGGTACCCATAAGATGTGAATAAAACACCTGGCTTTTGAACAAAGAAAATGGATACGGAAGCTGAACAGAACTATATTAATAGGTTTTTCAACTCAAATAGCTAAAAAGAAAATGTTAGGATAGAAGCTTTTGGAAGAACAACACTACAATGGGAGAAACCTTGAAAGCTGCTTATGTCTACTAGCCTCCTGATTTCAAACCAAGAGTAAATAGCCTGGAAATGAGTAGACCAGTTACCAAAATACCTCTCACTGCCAACACCCAACTGTGTGACTAACTGATGTAAAAGACCTAGAAAACATTTAAAAGGCACTAATGCACTTATTTGTAACTTAAATACAGTGGTATTAATTTCAACTAATTTTTTTGAAAAGACATCTTCCTTCTCCCTGCCTTCTTAATATCGTATTTCTTCAAAGTACAATGCAATTTTGAGAAACAGTCCTTACTGACTTATACTTCTTTTTTGCAGCCTTTTAAAATGTCCCTACACATGAGGATTAATTCCAGAAATATCAGTATTACTACCCAAAGAATCAATAGTCTACCCTGTCTTTGTGAGGAATTTTCAATCCTGGACGTGAAAAGGGGATGCAGGGGGAGTTGATCAGACTTGATGCTGAACTTTGACTTCTTCCTTTCCAGTGCATTCCATGGGAAACAGTACAAGCAGGCTGTATAGCGCTCTTGCTAAGACACTAAGCAGCAGTGCAGTCTCCCAGCATCGGGAATATTTGGAACAGTCTGACGTGGAACAGCTGGATCCTAAGGAGCTGCTTGAAGAATGCCAGGTGATTCTTCAAAAGCGCCCTCCCCGTCTCCAGAGAGACTTTGTGGACCTGAGAACGGATTCCATCAGCAGCCATCGTCCCATTAGGGTCATGCAGTGGAACATTCTTGCGCAAGGTACGAATCCCCAATGAACCTCAGCTTTGAAGCAGCCTCTTAAAACCATAAGCAGTTGAAAACAAATTCTGTGTACACGGATTTAGCAGCTGTAGTGTTTCCACACAGTTGTAAAGGGGACTGGGAGGAGTAAGGTAGCAAAAACCATGTAACACACACCATTCCTCATTCCTGCAGTTGTAACCCTAAAGGTACTGCTCTGTCTCCCTATCCTTCTGAGTTCGAGGCACTTCCATTAAACTCCCATGATCACTTCCTGAGCAACTGGCAAAAAAGAATGGTCGAGGGGCTGGCCTGTTTTTTGGAAGGTTCCTAGTGAAGACACATACTACAGTTCTGTAGCAGTTGATAAAATGTTCATTAGATTTGCTTCACGGTTTGTGAAAGTCTTGTCATTTGTCTTATTCCCACTTAAAAAGCCAAATTTTAAATGCTTGGAATTATTGTAAGAGTTAGTGGCATTTGTCTGAGCCTTTGCAGGTAATGGGGAAGGTTGGACTGCACATGGCTAGTGGTGTACCGATGAGGGGGACAGGAGGGGGCATGCCTCTAAGGGTACTTGGCCCCCCCAGAGGTACTTCCAGTTTCGCCGCTGGCATTTCCAGGGTTCAGCAATTGGCTGCCAGGGGTCTGCCCCCTCTCCTGCACTCAGTGATCAGTCATGGACGGGGGGGCACAAATGAAAGCATTGGCCCCTGGGCACTGGAGACCCACAGTACACCACTGCACATGGTGAGCTCTTTTTTTTTTTTTAATCTTATTGAGACTTCCAAATGTTGTCACACTAGATTCTCTGCTTTAGCACTTGCCAACTGATGAGGCAATTCAATAGCATGGGAGAGGCTGACAAAAAAAATGATGAGAGAATTTGGCAGTGACATGCATTGCACTAGCAAATTCGTTGAACGTGATGATGACTTTGAGATGCCCAGTTCTACTTGCTACTTTCTAGTTTGGACATGCCACACTTCTGACAATCAGGGCCCATACAAGTGTCTTGGGTTGGGCATCCAAAATCGCAAGTCACTCAAAAAAAACCAAAACCAAAAAAGCACCAACCCAGGCCACCATGTATATAGCATGAATGCATATTTCTCATGGGCAGAGCAAAGATGGTTGCAAAGACAATGGGTTGATGCCCATCATAATTATTGGTACTGGAACAAAATGGGCAGCACTTAATCCGTTTCCTGATTTCAGGAAGAATGGGATTTACAAGTAGGATGAAGGGAATTTGTATTTCTAGCCAGTGTGGCTAAGAGAGGTACCATGAACATTTTGGAACAGAAATGCAGACAGATATCCCTGGTGTAGAAATGTGATGCTACAGCTCTTATATATGAGCATCCTATAAAGTTAATAACTTCTTGGTATCATGCCCAGTCAACAAGCCTTACAAACCGCATGCATTCAGCTTCAATCCACCAACATCCGTTTGTGATTTGAACAAAACTTCGAATAGAAAGTTCAGTACTTCAAGGGAGCCTTATGTCTCCACAGGTCTGAGGGAAAGGAGAAGTTTGTTAGAAAGGAGAGCCACAAAGGTTGAGGGAAAGGAGAAGTTGGTTTACTTAAGCAGTTAATATTCATGACCTCTTTTCATTACAGCTCTTGGGGAGGGCAAGGACAACTTCATCCAGTGTCCCATGGAAGCTCTCAATTGGGAAGAGAGGAAATGTCTCATTCTGGAGGAAATCCTTGCCTACAAACCAGATATCTTATGCCTGCAGGAAGTGGACCACTACTTTGACACTTTCCAACCACTCCTCAGCCGATTAGGTTACCAGTCTACTTTCTTCCCAAAACCCTGGTCCCCATGCTTAGATGTTGAACATAACAATGGCCCAGATGGCTGCGCCTTGTTTTTCCTGAAAGACCGTTTTGAACTAATCAACAGTGTTAATATTCGGCTAACTGCAATGAAGCTAAAAACCAACCAAGTGGCTATAGCTCAAACACTAAAATGTAACGAAACTGAGAAGCTGTTCTGCATTGCCGTCACCCACTTGAAAGCTCGAACTGGTTGGGAGAGATTTCGATCTGCACAAGGCTGTGATCTTCTTCAGAACCTCAAAAATATTACCCAAGGAGCAGAGATACCTTTAATAATCTGTGGAGATTTCAATGCTGAGCCCACTGAGGAAGTGTACAAGGAGTTCTCCAACTCCAGCCTCAACCTGAACAGTGCTTACAAACTCCTCAGTGCCGATGGGCAGTCCGAACCGCCTTACACTACGTGGAAGATCCGGCCCTCTGGAGAGTGCAGGCACACGCTGGATTATATCTGGTATTCCCAGCACACCTTGAATGTGAACTCAGCCCTTAGCTTGTTGACTGAAGAACAAATTGGACCCAACAGGCTGCCATCATTCAATTATCCTTCAGACCACCTATCTTTGGTGTGTGACTTCAGCTTTAATCAAGACCTTGACAGGCTTTTATAATTGGCTTGAACGCAATACAGCATTGCAGTGTCTTAACTCACCATTTTTTTTAATTGTTTATGCATTTAGGAATTATTTAAGGACTGAGAAATATTGATGATTTACTGTATCTTTCAAGTGTGTACTTGGAAGTTAACTTTTGCCATTAAGACCTTTTTTTTTTTATAATTTAAAGCCTCCAAGGGAGGAAAAAGGAGTTGACTACCAGTTTTTTAGTTGTGGAGTTCTTGTTTCTACTGTCTTCTGACTTGGAAAATTGGAGGGGAAAACTGAGCTCATCTTCTTTTCAGTACATTTTATCTCTAAGGATTTATTGATCCTGTAATGAATGTGCAGGTCTCTAGTACTTCAAGAATTTAGATTGTGTGTGTACATAAAACCACTTGCCTGGATAGTACACTGTTTATTTAATGTTAAGCTTGTGTGTGTACCAAATGTATAGTCAGGCCTTACCAGTAAGAGATTTTGTTTTTTAACTTCTCATATTGCAGCGTAAAGTCTAAATGTAGGAAACTTACTACATTTCAGACAATCGAATTTAAGGTAGCCCTATAGCATTTCTTAAATCTTTTAGATGAAATTATTTTCTTTTTTTTTTTTTTTAAAGAATTGGAACCATGTCCCTAAAGCCAGCATTATGACATGGCCTGTTCCAGTAAGAGTAGCTCAAGAATAGAGGTAACTAGTGTAGTGGTCTTTTAATTTTTCCACACATGGACTACTAGTGCATCCCGAGTCTGGGGAGACACCAGATTGCTGACGGAGTAGGGGGAGGGGTCCCCCGCAGCCAATTGCCAAGCAAAGAACCACCAGCAGCAAAATCGGAAATGCACTTCTGCCGGCACTTCGGGTTTTGTGGCTGGCACTTCCAGGGGGTGCACATGCACCCCCTATGCATCACCAGTGTTTCCAGATAAAGTCTGTGTCGGTCCTCACATGGGGTACATATAGAGTAATTGGCATTTTGTACCTCCTTCCCTTTGGAGGACACTTTTTCCAGGAGTATTTTGCGTGTCAGCTTTAAGTTTTACACTTCTGACCTGTTTAAAATTATAGTTATTTATTTTCAAAGCTTTACTATTTATAGAAGTCTGATTATCTGTGTTAAAAAGACTCTCTTGGTGTAACACTATATCTAGAAAATTGATGCTGGGATTTTCTTTTGAAAAAAAAAAAAAAAGACATTTAATTTATTGAGAGGGATTAGTGGACCTACACTTGACTTGAAGTCCAAGGACAACAAGGCTTGGTAGAAGCCTTACATCCTCATTTTTTGGGGTAAGTGGAACTCTAGTAAGGCACTTAAGCTATGGGTGGGCAAATATTAGTATAAACTCGTCAGCCTTGCAAATTGTGCAGAGCTGTTTTCCACTAAGTAGACCTCATACTTGTGAGATTGACTACTATACTGAGCAGAGAAGGAAGCTGGGAATGGTGGTAAGAGCAGGGAATCTCATTGAATTGACTTTCGGAAAGAACACATACAGACAGAGGGCAAAAATACCAAACACAAGCAGTATTTTATTTAAAGCTATTAATCCATTATGAATTGTAAATGTTCCATCTGCATTAATAAATCATCTCTTTTTTTAATAAAAGAAGAATACAATGTGGTATCTTACTGATCTGTTGGAGCTTGTAAACTGCTGTCAAGAAACTAACTGCATAAATAATGCCCTATGGCTAAAACTACCAGCATACTAGAAAATTCCTTGGTGGGGAAGAAACAGAAAAGCAGCCACATTTCTCAAAGAAAACTCAAAAGAGGTATTTGAATGTCCTGGTTTTCTCCTTCCCTGGTTGTACCCCAAAATGCCATCTTAACTTTTCAATAGTTTATGGCTGCGTTATTGTAGGAACCTTAACGGATATGCTTACATCTCATATTATAGCTCCATAGGCTCTCTACCTTTACTTTGTGGTTTGGGCAATAGAAATCAGAAAGTAGCATGGGGAGCAGCCACACGTGCTGTTAGTAGGCAGCAATAAACGCTGGCACATATCATGCCAAATTTATTACTCCCCGGTGCTGTGCCTGGGACCATAGCATGTTGAGCCTAGTCAGAACAGCCCCGGCTGCCAGGGGGCCTGGTGCGGTTAGACTGCCAGCCTGGGGCTGCTCCCACCCAGCTCAGTGTGCTGCAGAGGGGCTGACTAGAGAACAAGGGTACTCCAGCATGGGGCTAGTCAGCAGGCAGCCCTGCACTGAAGCACCTTTGTGCCCCAGCCGGCCCAGTCAGGATCTACACGTACATTGCTGTGAACAACTCTGCGGCAGGATATTAGTTTCCTACAACCTGATAGGGCCACACATGTCAACACAGAGATGTTTACTGCAGAGCTAATTAGGCAACTGCAGTAAATGTTTGATGCAGACAAGCCCAGTGTTTCCCTTCTATTAAGTACAAAAAGTAAGAAAGACCCATAGATGTGAGCATTTACCTTGGTGTTACTATGGCGTGGAGTCTGCCTTTGCTGTAGCAGAGAAGCAAACAGAGACAAATGTTACGAGGAGGAAGGTAAACATCTACTGCTGTCTGACCACGGTTTTGGCTTATACTACTCTCTCTCTCAGCCCACTGCCTGTATTACCAGTGAGGAAGGCTCATCCTATCATGTCTTTTTCTAAACAGTGCTTCAAAGTTCTAATTTTACATTAGTATCTTATCTTAGCCACATTCTCATTCTCTCTTTTGCAGTTTCCTGTTGGACTGGTCAAATGAGGTCAGATCTAGAAGGATCAAATCTTTCTGTAGGGACCCACTCAAACTAGTACCCTAATAACCCTTCCACTGACACCCACAGAATTGTGTTGATCACTGCTATAGTATGACCCTCTGCTTCAACTCTGATACGTCTCATTCTCATCTGGTTTAAACCTGAGTAACTAACTTCAGTTTGCATCGCCTCAGTGAAGACATTTTTTTTTCTGCTGCTCCACTTAGCATAGAGCTCTTGCTTGGTTCATCTGCATAATAATGAAGCCTGCAAGGTGATATTTACAAGAGCCAAGTGTTCTTACAGGTAAAGAAGACAGATCCAAAAATGGACTTGAAAAGAAAGTTTGTACCCAAAGGTGAGAACTTTTGGTGAAGCCCTCATTAAGCTAATGCCTAACTCTGGAGGTACCCAAACTTCATGGGCATGCCCAGAGGAGCCCCACCATGCAGTCAGTATGTGGAGCTGCAAACATGTCTACAGCACCACATACCACACCATCAATTTTATTTCATCAAATCCCTCAGATTCCTAAATATATAGTTTTCCCACCCTCTCATTCACCATGTTTTTAAAGGGAAAGTTGAAGCATTTGAAGAGGATTCTAAGCTATGGAACCACAGGAGACTAAAGAGCTCTCTAGGACAGAGAAGGGCAGGATTTCAGGCATGCCCCAGTCCTCAGCATTTCCAATTAGCTTTAGACTGATCCCTGTTAGTGTACTGAATGTTTAGATTCCATCTTGAGGTGCCCAACTCTTCTCAGGCAATATGTGGAGCTTGTTGGGGGCTTTGAATTACAAAGGATGGGGATACCCAGAAGTTAACTACCATTTAGGTCATTAAATCCTCTATTGCATCCAGCCTGAGGATCTCTGCAGGAGGGAAACCACAATCCCTAGCCATTGACAGAGGCAATGAAGCAACGTGTATTAAAAAACAAAACAAAACAGACCTGTAATATCTACTTGCAATATTTCAAATGCTGTCTTATTTACCAATATTAAAAGTTCTAAAACAGTACCCTATAGTCTTCACACAAGCCAATTTATTTTTACCTACTGGAGTTTCCACCTGGGGATAAATCCATAAGAAAGCAGAGACTGTTGTGGTGAAAGGAAAGGCCTGCAGTTGTGAGAGCGCACCATCTGTACAAAAAACACAGTAGCTTGCACTCAAAGCTGTCAGAAAATACTGCATCCCATCCTTTTCTTCACTTTTTTTGATAAGGCAAAAAGACAGCACCCTGCCAGCTTCAACAGCCAAGTGCTAGTGCGGCAGAGAAAGGGATCCAAAAGAGGACTTGGGCAGAAGGAAGTGATCTGCAGTTTTGCTCAAGAACCTTTGGCACTCTCCAAACACCCCTGGGACACTGAGCAAGCAGCTGAACTGTAGTAGGTCTTGTTTTACTAATAGGTAATCGGAAACTTCAAGGCATCTAAAAACGTTACTTAATGGGCCGGGTGTTACCTTTTGTGCATTCAGTACTTGATGGCCTGACTCCAAGTCCTTCAATCAGTGCAAAGCTCTTGCCTCATTTGTCTTTAGTCAATGCTTAATAAAGATGCTGGCAATGATCTTCATCAGAAAAATACAAACACCTGCTCCACGCTTTAACAAGATGGATTTAATCAAGTGGCAAGAGAGAATGTAATTTGGCAACTGTATGTCTTTTAATTTGGTTGTGACACAGGAACAGTAATCCTTTATCACTCAGGTCAAACCTTGCTCTGGTGATGTATGTGACAAGTAGCACCATGCCTCTGCTATAAAATGCACATCTATTTTGAAAAGCAACTTTATACTAATGATATTATGGAAGTCCCTGTCTCAAGGCTCATTTGTGCTCAAATATGTTTTTATGAACTGCAAGAACAGCCTTGGCTTAGAGCCAAGCCTACTTTCCAGTCCCTGCATCAATCACCAGGAAATGCAAGTTGTGTTGGCCAAACCAGGCCTACTGGTACATATGAACAAAAGGGCCATGTTTCCAAAGGTACTTAGGGTCTAAAGTACAAATTGGATATCCAAGTGTCCTGGTAGCTGTTAGACACCTCTTCCTTCCTCAAGCATGGAAACATATCTTTAACAAGCTGACCTATCCTACCATCTTCAAAACATGCCATTATTATCTTCGAACTTCAATGCACCTATTTGTGGCCTTTGTAAAGAGATAACTAGGACTTCTCAACTAACATTCTTAAAGAAGTGTAAGTAAGGGACCTACAGAACTTCAACTAGAGGAATATATAATATTTTTCCTCAAAGATTTCCCTATGGAAGTCTCAAGAGTTACTGTTGCCATGTAACCTATCCTGGAAGAAGGTTTTAGTGTTCAAATATTGGCCGTCTGTCAGAGCTATGCCCAGGCTTAGCTGTTGACACTGAGCTCAATGCTGTGCATATTTACAAAGCTGCTCTAAGTAACAACCTCTTTAATTTCAAGATAGCCACAGTAGCTCTGGTTGGTTAGACAGGGGTGCTCAACCCTCATACTACTGCTGCATGTCATCTGGCCCACAGGGCTCCCCACAAGTCTTGAACTTTGTTAGGAAAGCAGTGGCAGTGCTCACCCACTGGCCCAATAGGGAGCCCGAGGCCCTGTGTGCTGGATTGGGCACTGGATCCAGGTGCATGGGGGCAGCACTGGGCCCCAGGGATCCAATCCTAGCACTCCAGGGCACAGTAGTGATGCATGTGCACCCCCTGAGAGCCAGCATTCCTGGGCAGGTGGGGCAGGCAAGAGTGCTGCTTCCCCCCCTGGGAGCACTGGCTGGGGAGTGGGGGCACCAGAAGCAATCCCTGTGGCCCCCCCATGGTCGATCATGCCCACCTGGAAGTGCAAGCAGTGCACCACTGCCACTTCCGGGTTGGTGTGATTGGTCACACGGGGACCCCCCCACTGGTCACTGATGGGGCAAGTGCCCCTCCTGACTCAGGAGGCACCAGTCACCCATGCCAGGGCAGAAGCAGGCAGTGCCAGGCCTCTGGGGAGCAATCCCAGTGGGAGGGGGCAATGCCATTCCTCCAGGGACCAAACCCAGCATGCAGGGGTGTAAAGAGGCAGTGCCAGGGCCCAATTCTGGCACATGGGGCTTGGGCCCACAGACCATCCCTACATCATTCATCTGGCCTGCAGGACCAGATGGTTGCAAACCCTTGGGTTAGACCAGGGTTGTCAACTGGGGGTACGCATACCCCTAGAGGTACTTAGGCCATAGGGGGTATGCATGGGCAGGCAGGTGGACAGGGACAGAGTGCACCCTGCAGGGCAGCAGCAGCATCTCTCCTGGCCCCTTCCCATACTTTGCTTCTTACCAGGAGGGGAGGGGTGGAAGAGGGATAGGCGCGCAGGTGCCATCAGCCTCACATAGCACACCATGCCACCCCCCCCACCAACCTCAGTTAGCTCTCTTTGCCCGCTCCCAGGAGCAGGGCTGAGGGCAGGGCAAGGGGGGCAGTGCCCCTCTGTGGGCCGCACATGCTACCCAGACAGTCCGGG
>NW_005842717.1:28229-66872 GCF_000455745.1 Alligator sinensis
CGCCACCGCCCGCCCCCTGCCCCCGCCGCTGGCATGCCCTGTGCTGCTTTCCTGCAGCTGGTTGCACATGCAGCTCCACGGGCTGCCGACATGCCTCGCACCGCGCACACTGCCCGTCAGCAGCCCGCAGAGCCACATGTGCAACTGGCCACGGGAAAGCAGCATGGCAGCAGTAGTGTGGGGCAGTGGCAGATGCTGCGTGCAAGCCCTGCTCCCCACAGCCAGGCAGGTGGCACACGTGCAGCCCGCAGAGAGGCACCACTGCCCTTGCCCCACCCCAGCTCTGCTCCTGGGAGCGGGCAGAGACACCTCCTCCCATTCTCGACCTGGAGCCCCGCAGCCCCTTCCCTCTCCATCTCCTGCCTGCTCGACCACAGCAGGCACATGGCATCGCACAGCTCTTGGGGCAGCGGGGTGCAGAGTCCAGCCTGCAGCAGCAGCTGCCTCCACCCCACACAAATCTGGGGGGTACATGCCACCCAGACCTCCACCGGGGTGCCCGCAGCAGCAGGAACTGCCCCCCTCCTCTCCGTGCCTCCTGGATGAACCACTCTCCGCACTCTGCCCCAATTGTGCGGCACCTGCCCCTGCCCCAGCCACACACCCTCCCTCACCATAGGGGCCTTGATCTGCCCCCCTTCCCCTCACTTCTTAAAACCAAGAAAAATATAAAGGGGTACATGAGCTGAAACTTTGAGGCAGAAGGGGTACACTTGTTTAAAAAGGTTGGAAACCCCTGGGTTAGACCAGTGGTCCTCAGCTCTAACCTTTTCAAGACACAGAAAATACCAGCTCTTATTTTTCACTCACCTTTTTAGAGTAATTCACCTGTTGCCAAGAACTAGAAAGACACCAGCAGGTCAGAATGTTTCTTACACTATGAACTCCTGTTTGAAATCTCCAAATTAATCTTATGAATCATGTTTGCATACAAAACAGTGCTAACATTGCTTGGCACCCTTGAAAAGATCTTAGGACACCTGAAGTTGCTGCGGCACCTTTGTTGAGAATCACTGGATTAGTCAAACATGCTCAAAAAGCTAGCAGATCTACAGTATTGCAACAGTGACCAAAGCCTGCCTGCCTTTGTAACTAACACACTCATCTAAAAAGAAAGAATGCAGACAAAGAAGACTAGGTCATTTTATACCCACATTTAAACACCTTTTTCACTGCAGTGTGTTCACATTGAGGCTTATAGTCAAACAGCATTTGCTGCATTTCTGAAGCATTCTTTGGCAAGGTTTACATGTACCAGGCATGCAGTGACCAGAGGAAAAAGCCAAGGATTATTCCTTGGTACTGAGGTAAGATAAAGAGCTAATGGCAGTAGTGCTGGTGGCTCAGAATTTAGTTTGAGACTCGTTACAAGTGCAAATTGTGTGCACCATTTTTCCCTTCAGTTTCGTTACCCTAAGTCTGGACACAAGCATGTCATCAAGTGTGGCTCTGACATACTCTAGAACGTGCCACTCTCACAGGACTGAGATTTTTAAGTTCACGTAAGGAAGTTCTTAAACACCAGCACTCCAAGTTTCACAAATTTCTTCTTATAGGGCATTTATACACATACCTTTTCATCCCATGATGCACCAGATATTCGGCAGGTTGGAGCAGACGGGTTTAATTGAGTCTGCTCCACACTGCGCTGCGGCACGTGCAGTTGTATATGCGGTGAAATGCGTGTCAGCGCACAGAAAATGGTGGTGGTGCACTTTTGAACTAAAACACCTCCGAGGTGTTTTACTTCAAAAGCATGCCACCGCCATTTTCTCAGCACTGGTGCACATTTTGCCACTTATACAACTGTATGCGCTGCAGCACCCGGCACTTAACTTTAAGATACAAGCATGTGTACAGATGCCCATAGTTCATACCTTATGTAGGGCAGACCTCTTCTCCCACATAACCACACAACAGGCCTTTAGAAACAGCTTCTTAGGAAGAAAAAAATTTAAATCCTTTCATTTAAGCTTTCTATTTCTCTCTACAGCATGCTTTGTCTTGGCTCTTTTCAGTTCATACTGCAGTTCTCTGCTCATCAAACTGCCTGTCTACCAGCTGGCCTTCAGCTACTCACTCCTACTGACAGCCCCAGCTCCTGTTTCCTCTACCTCAGCAGTGACAGCTTCACAGGGGGCACAATTACTATAAACTTACTGCTTCCTTCCAATCACTTTATCTGGCCTTTTGAAATTTGGAGCCTGCAGAAATGACTCCAAAAGGAAGACAAATGGCTTGCATGACCTAGCACCAATTTAAGATCTTCTGCCATACATCCAACCAGTTTCCTTAGTATAAACAAACAGGTCCCTTTTTGACTTTCTTATTCAGAAACTATTCACTGAACCAGGGTGGATAAAAAGTTTGGGTTTTTTTTAAATCAGATTTTTTGATGTAATCATTTTGTTCTTTTTTAAATGCTTAAAAAACTATATATAGTTTTAATTTAAGATCTGTTAAGCTCAAAGATATCATCATGGAATAGGGATTATAACTTCTAATTAGAACTTCTCCTATTTGAGACAATAGATTCACGTAACCTTTTTAGAAAAAGTTTATAAATAGGTCACAACAGGCCTTGGATTATATTAGTGGCCCAATCTTATGGGATTCCCAGAGGCTCCTCTACAGGTTAGTAAAGATTAAAGAAAACCACGCTACCCAATGGGGCTGTGCTCCGTCTAGGACCGTGGTTCCCAAGCTCTGACAGATTGCACATCACCAATGTAAAACAATACAACCTTAAGTACTACCAGCAAATTTTTGTCATATAGTCATTATAATAAACCTGTTAATGCGTACCACTGACAGGTTATCTGCATACCACTGGTGGTACTGGTACCACAGATTGGGAACTGCTGGTCTAGAAGATCCCATTAAGCATCTGTGATGCTTAGTTTGTTCTCAAACTGGATTTGTCTCCCCAGAGATAACATCCTTGTTAACAGCAGTATATGGAGAGATAACACACCTGATTACTTACCCATCAGCCCTGTTGTCTTTCTGCAACTTACCTGTACACAGAGTCAAGCTCTCTCGAAAAGAAGTTAAATTAATATAGGATTGTTGGGGCATGGGGTAGATCTGGGCGAGGAGGAGGAGTTTAGAGATAAATGCAAGGAGGGAGGGGCAGTAGAAACAAAAGAGAGGCATTGTGAGCAAAGTATTTCAGAAGTCTTGGAGGGATAAGTTCTTGAGTATAGCCTCTCCACTGATTTGAGATCTAGTGAGGAAATGGTATGGTAGATTTTTCCTTCTATCATGGCAGCAGGCTTACCAGGCTGTAAAAGAAAAAGGAAATCTCAAAGAAAGTCCCAAGCTAATAAAATATGGCTGCAGCACTCATTTGATGTCCTTCTAACAGTGTGGCAAAAATATCCCCCAAATATCCATGATTGATGTGAATTGGAGATAATTAATCTCCCAATAACTTTACAAGTATCTGCTTCAATTAGCTTTAGTAAATAAAATAACCAAATCATAATTCAGTTCTCTGATGTAGCTGCAAAATTAATCTGAAAAAATATCAAAATAAATCACTGCTTTAAAATGTAGCCTACATCTCCGAGTTGTGAACAATATGTATTAGGATTATATCAAACAATAAGAGTGCACTTTTTGTAGAAAACAATGATTAAATTGAGGCTTTCTGACCAGTGATTTAAATCAGGATTTAAATTGATTTGATTTAAATCTAATTCATCCTGCATTGAACTTAAGTCCCATTCACAGGAAATAATAGCAGGAATCAAGTATGCATTTTATTAGCCAAGAAAACTTGAAAGTTTTTGCTCAAAGCTGTCTGTGGCCAACCTAACTCTGGGGTTGGTCATGTTTCTAGTTCCTGGAGCTAAAATTCAGAAGAGAGTTTATGCTGCAACACTCAGCATAGCAAGTGTTTAATGACCAGACATCCTGTCAGTCAGTGGAGTCCACCACATCAACTTGGGTGCCATGTACATGAATAAATATTCATTGTAGGGGGCACCAGAATTCAGGTCTCCCTCCTCCCAAATGAATGCCACAGTCCTTAGCAAATGGGCCCTCCCTTTTCTCTGGACATGAACATTCAAGTAGCATGCCATGAGAAAATTTCAGCAAGAGGGACAGATAGCCTGTTCCATAGACAAGATAAAGAAAGACTCATCTTGTGAATCCTACCGGAGATTAGATGAGCTCAGTGGCAATGCGTAGGGGGTGCACGGGGTTGCATGTCCAGTCCCTGAGAGCGCCAGTGCACCCCGTCAGGCCACACTCCCTGTTTAGCCAGTGGGCAGGCGGGAACACCAGTGGCCCCCCCCTGCAAGCACCAACCAGGGAGCGGGGCTGCCAGCAAAAGTGGCCGTGCCGCTTCTGGAAGTGGTGCAGCCGCTTTTTTGGCGAGTGAGATTTGGCCATGGGGGACGCCCCCAGCTGATGACTCAAGAGTCACCCATGTATGAGCTAGTCAGAATGGTTTTCCTTTCTTTACATATCCTCTAGTTTCAGTTCTATGGCTCTTATTTGAGCATAAAACTATTATCCATGTTCCTACTAATACCAAGAAAGAAAAAAAAAGTCAAAATTCAGATGACCCACAGTAGGGTTGAGGAAGAAGTACCATAATCAGAAGTTAGGCTTAACCACCTCAGACTGCAAAGTGCTTTTCTGTTAAATCTCTGCTCCCCAAAAACGCTCTCCACCCTGCTGTGAGAGGACAGACTTTTAATCTCACTGTCTGATTTCTGGAATCAGGGACATGAACTATTAAAGTTGTTTCACTTGTTAGGTATGCAGTAGTTCTCACATCAACTTTGAGTGCAAAATAAGGAGAATCTAAACCGCTGCTTGCATTTGGTTAAAGCACTGCAAGGTACTCAGATCTCCAGTCCCAAGTGCAGTGCAGAAACCTACACAAAATAGACTGTAATCATTAAAATCACAAAATGGTAAGGAGTCATAAGAAATACATTCCAGAAATGAGGGAAGAAAGATGGCGGGGATGGAGAAGATAAACAGAAACAACTGTTTTTATCTTTTTTTATAAACACAGCAAAGGATAATTGAAGAGAAACGTTGCCAAATATGTTTTGCACCATACCTAAATGACTTGTAGAACACCCTGCCACTGGATACCATTGGCACCCAGAATATGGTTAGGTACTTATATGAATAATGTGACTAGCCTAAGAATTCTGCACCGGGTATAAATCCTTGCGCTTCAGGGCATATGCCAATCATTGTATAACAGGAACTAGAAGAAATTTCCCCTTTGGACAGACTGTTCTGTAATTAGTCCCAACAGGATTTTGCATCTTTTTTTTTTTTTTTGGCAGTATACGGTAATAACAAGAATGTTACACAGGAAATGGTACAGAATGGACTGGTGATTTGATCCAGTGTTTTGTTCCTAACTACTGAGTTACCTCATTTTCCCAAGCTGTTACAAAATCTGGCATCGCATTATCCTCCTCTTAAAGTGCTCAGTGCAAAAGACAAAAAGTACAAGGAATGCAGTACAGGAATTATGTTCTTGCTCTCTTAAGGGAGTTATTCCCCCAGTGTGTGAAAGGTAAAGTGCCTGGGGCAAGGAGGATGCAGAATGGGAAAGGAATACTTTTGCAATACCCGAATGTAACGTAACAGGTAATGTTTATCTGTAATGACTAAGTCAAAGGAAGTTAACACTTGTTCCAGCACCAAGACCTGCATCATGATGCTACATGTGGGGGAGTCGAGTTCTTCCACCAAGAGAAGGAAGGTCCAAAACCAGCTGAATCAAGTGTCACAGTTGCATAAGGGTCATGACTGGAGCATATCAAGCTGGTAACTAAACAGCTGGACTAACTGAAGGGAAAACAAAACATTAGACCAAATCAATTAAATTTCATTTCTATATTTCAGTAAAACCTACTTGAATACACTTTGAAACAAGAGTACAACAAAATAGAATATACTTCAAATGTTGAATATACAAACTATTATAGTTCATTCTGAACACTGGTACTTCCCTCTTAAGTTTAACTAAAAAAAAAATTTACAGGTTTTAGAACTACCTGACAAAAAATTCATGCTGGGTGTGACCTTTCAAGTGATAGAGTAGAGCTGAAATTGAAATGTATGCACAGATGTCAAGGCTAAGTGAGTGACACAGGCATGTTTACAGCAAAAGGCCCAAAGCCTGCTGCTATTTTGTTCACAATTAAGAAATTTAGACAGACTTTAACTACCATACAAAATATGTTACATGTAATTCTATAACAATACTGTGCTAGGTACAAGATTTAAAAAAAATTTGTTTTAATAAAAAAAAGCTTTACACAAACAAGCCATTAGCTTATTTCAAGAGAGATAACTGAAAATCAGTCTAAGGCTTTCAATTTTAAATCTGCGTAAGCTGTATGATACAAAATCCCTCTAGGTCTCTTTGTCTTCTTATAGAAGCTCTTTAATCCTCTCCTTTTATTCACATTCTAATATACCTAGTAGCAGAGTTTTCACATAGCACCAGTTGAGTACTGTGTGTACACAGTAATAATTGCTGGTATGCATACAAAATGCATCAGATTTGCCATCTGTAACAATGAGACTCTCCTCTCCACCTGAAAATTAAACCAAGGCAAGCCTCTCACCAAATTCATTTTAGTGTTCCAGGTCTTAGTGTAACTTGATTACGTAGTGAACTGTTTGGTCCCTTTCAGTCCTTTTCGTTTTCTTTCTTCACTGATTCAGTTGGTTTTCCCAACTGTAAGAGGCAGTTTCTGTCAGTATATCAATGTGGTTCAATTCCCACTGGAATATGGGACAGTTCATTCATTTCCAGTAAGTCATCAATGTATTAGTTAACATTTTGAAATTCTCATTTTTTACTTTGTGATCGCATCCATTTCCTACCCCCAATTATGTCAGTATGCTCAATCAATAATAGTCTAGAAAAGCCACATTGGTAGCTGCCCATCCTTCATTTCTCACACGTTACTATGCCTTCTGTTTTCACTGTTACAGGAAGGGCAATGGCTGAAGGCGTACTGACAACTACAACATGGGTCACAGTCTTGCTTCCATCTGCTGGCTTCTCTTCTTGCACAAGTTGCAGTGTTTTTACTTCACGTTCTTGTTTTAAAGCTGCTGTATCTGATTTAACTTCCGGCCCTTTTATGACTGCGCTAATAACTCTGGGAGGAGTCTGGCCAGATGCCTGCTGGGCAGGCACTGATAGTCTCATTACTGGTGTCCCATGAGCTATAGACACAGGGGTAAGTGCTCTCACTGCCAGTGGGGTTCCAACTATGTTAATACTTCCTGACCCAGTCAAACCTGTTTTTGTCTGCAGCTGGCACTGCGTGAGTTGTGTAGCAGGGATGGTAATGATTTTGGCAGGCTGCATTGTGATTTTCTCTCCATTTTCAGCAGATGCTGGCATCACAGTAGGGATTGTCTGGATTACTACTTTTGGAGTTGTTGCCGTTGTTGGACTTGTGTTGGTTATTAACGGTGACCCTGCATTTACTGACTGTACTGCTACAGTTGAAATTTTCTGTCCCAGAGATGTCATTACGACAGGCACTTGCATCGCCACACGAACAGTCCTGTTGAAAAATTAAAATCCAAAATGCAGATCACCAACAGATCTAAAAGAACTGAAAACTAGAACTCAAACGGTCTTAAAAACTCTGCCCTTTTTGGATACACCCAGCAGGCAAGAGTTTGAAAGTAAAACTCCATTCCCATCCCTATCCTCATTTAAATAAATCATGAGATTCTTTGAAAAGATGAGTCCAGTGACTAGTATACTAATAAATATTTTTGTGAGGTGTTTGCAACTGGCTCCCATTCCACAAGCTAGACTTGTAAATCAACTTCCATCCTGCCAAGACTCACAACATTAATCACAACAGACTTTCTAACTTTAAGGCAATTAATAAAAAACAAAACTTATTTTTAAAAAAGTCTAGAGTTGGCCCCTAAGTCCATACGTAGTCTCAGAAACAAAGGGTCTAATTTTTCAAAACTGATGAACACCAGTTTGGCCCCACAAGCCCTTTTTAAAATCAAGCTGTTTATTAGGAAGTCTAAACGAATGACCTAAGGAACCAAAGGTTCTTATTTTTTAAAAGACCCAGGGGTTTTGTAGCTGGAGACCACTTTACAACCTATTACACTGGGTTCTTAATATTTTAGCAAGGTGTTGGGCACCAGTTTATCTGACAGTACTATATAGCTTCCTACAGAACTCAGTCTCCTGACAGAATCACATTAACACCAACCTGGGAGCTGTTGTTGCTGGAACAGTGGTAGTGGTGGTGGAGGGACGAGATGATGTATCATGCCCTGGTGAGGCAATATTTACAACTCTGGCAACTGCTTTTTCTGTTCTTGTACAACTTAACTGGGAACAGTTTTTTCCTCCACGTGCAGATGCTGCTTTCAAGAGGTTTTCTGCAGACAATGACACTCGTTCCAAAGACTTCTCATCAGTAGGCATTGTCAAATCTTCACTGCAGGATTCGCTTTTGTCATCATCTATGACCACTATGTTTTTTGGCATCTCCTTAAACTGATATACAAGCCTTTGCCCTTCAACCTTTGCAAGAATTCCTCTTTGATAGTAATATCTGCAAGGAAAAATACAATTATTAAACAAAAGACTGATCATTTTAAACAGGAACTTATCCTATGCTAACAATTAAATTTTAAAATGCTAATGTTTAATAAACTAATCAAATATACTGATTATGTGTACTTCAAGTACTAGTTCTTAAAAGTTTGGGAGTTTAAGATCATGTTTTAAAAGATTTTAAAATAAACATAATAATTGAGATATTAAAAAAGTAACGTAAACTGCAGAGATTTTGGTTTATAATAAACAGCCAGTGTTTAACAACTATAAAATCTGGTAAGTATATAAAGGCTCAAATGAGACTTTTTAATAGGCGGTATTGATTTCAAGGTCTCCGATTTCAAATTAATCAATTATGCGTATACAGATTATGTGTGTAGTTAAAGGAATTCTTCCCCTTTATTTACCTTAGGGCCCTTCCCATAGTCTCATAGTTCATATCAGGTTTGTTCTTGTGTTTTCCCCAGAGCTTGGAGACAGCTTTTGAGTCCACAAGTTTAAAGATGCCCTTCTCTCGCTGAGTCCACTTAATGTACCGAGGACAAGTATTTTTGTCCTGCAGAAGGTCTAGAAGGAACTCCCACAGGTATGTTGTGTTACCTAGAAACATAAGAACACATATGAAAGTTAAACAATTTACATGTAAATATTAAAACACCTCTCTACAAAGGTTTGAATGGTTACACTATATACAATGTTTTGTATGACATTTACTTGTAACATATAGTATGCATGTGCTTATTCATTCAGATAGGTTTAGGAAAGCTTTCGTAAATGTTTATATTCTGAAACTGAAAGGGGCTAGTATTGAACTGTACTGTGCTATACAACAAAGGAAACTTCTATGCCACAACTCCCTCTCAGTTCTTGAAAGAAGGTGAGGAACAGAATCTTATGCCATTATCCCCTACTGGGGCTACTTAGTTGCAACATGAACAATGCTCTGAAAATAATTCTGTTAAGCCTAGGGCCAATGGATATCAGTACCTGTGTAGAGTCTGTGCTTTCCGCAATGGAATTTCAAGATAGGAGGAAGTAGGATAGGGATGTAACTTTAAAGCAAAAAAATTCCCTTTGTAAGTAAAGTATTTACACTTTTTTGAGAGATCTGCCTCCCGCTCCGCCTGCCCAACATTATAAGCCCCCACACTACTAGAAAGCTGTTTTCCCAAACCTTTAACCTGTCTGCATCCTTTCCATCATGGGACTTGTGTTTAGGGACTTCACCCTTTTGTTGACTTCCCTACTGTTCTGATCCCGTCCAGTCGTATGTCACGCAGCACCCTCCGAATACTTTAGCCATTCCAACTACTTAGTATTATTATTTTATCATGGTAATACCCATTATGCTAGGCACTGTACGCATACACACGTAGCCCGTCTCTGTCCCAAGCAGCTTGCCTCTACAAGTGCACTTTCTCAAGTTTCAGACAAGTGTTATATCCAACAAAAAACCTCCAGCATTGCATAAAATCCAAACTGAAGGGCTATCTGGACTCTGATTATATCACATGCATGTATGAGAATAGGACAGGAACAGAGAAAAGCAGACCAGATTGATTACCACAGCTGAATTGTTCCAAAGAAAGATTATGAAAATAGAGAAGAGATGCTGCAGAGCAGGGGTGGGCAATGTTTTTGGGCTGAATGCCAAAAAACTAAGCAACCTGGACTTGGAAGATTTGACATGCCAGGAGCAGACAGCGAGGGAACCACAAGGAGCCCAATCCTTGTTGTGGCAGTGTAGCCCCAGCCCCTTCCCATCGTGCTCCACATATGCAGCCACTGCCAGCAGTAAGCCAGGCCAGGACTCTGGACCCCAATGCAGCTGCTTGCAGGCTTGCGGCTGTCTGCTGCAAGCAGCCCAGGCTCTGGGCAGGCCCCTGCTGCCAGCCAGACCCTGGGCAGCTTGCAGCAGGCAGCCAAGAGCCGGCAAGCAGCTGCACTGGGGTCTGGAGCCCCAGTCTGGCTCATTACCAGCAAAAGCTGCACATGTGCCTGGGGGAGCATGGCAGGGAAGGGGTTGGGGCTGCACTGCCCCCAGCTTTCCCTGCTCCAAGGCACATATACAGCTGCCGCCAGCCATAGACCCAGGCCAGGGCTCCAGACCCTGGTGCAGCTGTTTGTAGCCTGCCTGCTGCAAGCAGCCTGGGCTCTGTAGCAGTGGTAGCTGCGCACATGCCTCAGGACACATGGCGGGAAAGAGGCTGGGGCAGTGCAACCCCAGCCCCTTCCCTGCCCTGGAGCCCAAGGTTCATGTGCAGCTGCCACCAGCCACAGAGCCAGGCCAGGGCTCTGGACCCTGGTGCACCAGTTGCAGCCTCCTGGCTGCCTGCTATATCTGGCCTGGGCTCTGGATAGCTGCTGCTTGCCATGGAGCCAAGCATGGCTTGCAGCCTCCCCACTACCTGCTGTAAACAGCCCAGGCTTCATGGCCAGCAGCAGCTGCCCGGAACCTAGGCTGGCTGTGGGATGCCAACCAAAATGACTTCACATGCCCATGCTCTGCCTCCTACTGTAGAGTCCTGAGAAAGAACAAATGACACAAGGCTGTCAAGTACATAAAGTAAGTTCGAGTTTTACCCACTATCAGAGAGAAAACAAACATAGGTCTTTATGAGAGTGCAGATTCAAATTTCATGATGTGACCAAGTTTTCATTACTCAAGGAATAAATTCAGTGGCCCAAACAAACGTACAAAAACTATAATGTGCTGAAATAGCAACCTCCCGCACAGCCAAGTATTTCCCCTCAAAACTGGTGACTGCAGCATGGAGGCTAAAATCTGCAAAATCTATGATGAAAATGGTGCAAAATACCTTACTTCTCCCAGAGGTAGGTTCCAAAGCACCCCTACATAAATCCTAGAGTCAGCTGTCCCGAATATACTTACAGATCCCCAAATACCTCTTTGGGAAAGGTACTGTAACACTCATTAAATGATTGAACTGAAGGCCAGAGATCAAATTACTTGACCTAAGAAATAAAGGTCCCAATGTATAGCCCAAAGAAATTTATACAAGTCTTCCAATTGATTCTGTGACATCTTACTGAGACCCACAGGTAAGATACAGTAACAAATACAATTTAGCAATTCTAATACCCAGGCCCCTGTTTTAACCAAGAGACCATGCTTCCTATATATTCCCAACTCTCCTAGGAAAAATAAAGATCAATAAATCATTGGTTGAGGCTTACAATGATTTTAACTTTATTTTGCCTTGCTAAATGAAATGTTAATGAAGTTTCAGTCTCATGCAATGCTTTTTTCCCCCTAAAGATATTATGCCTTAGTCTTCTAACTGCATACTATAAGAAACCAAAATGCAGTTTCCAGCCCAAGAAATTATTCCTATTGGAAAAGCCTGGAAATCATTTTCTTATGGCCCACAGGGGTACGATTTTTTCCTTGTGGTGATCTTGCCAAACTATTAGGGCCAAATTCTGCCTACAATAAAATTTAAATCACAAAATTAAACTCCAGTGTTAAAGAGGGAGCAAGGATTTCTACATATATTTTTTTTCTCTATGAAAAGGGTAGATGAGGTTCAACAAGGACAAGTGCAAAGTCCTGCACTTAGGACAGAACAATCCCATGCACCAGTACAGGCTGGGGCTGACTGGCTGGGCAGCAGCTCTGCAGAAAAGGACCTGGAGGTTACAGTGGGCAAGGAACTAAATATGAGCCAGCAGTGTGCCCTTACTGCCAAGAAGGTTAACGGCACCCTGGGCTGCATTTACAGGGGTGTTGCCAGTAGGTCAAGGGAAGAGATTATTCCCCTCTATTCAGCACTGGCAAGGCCACAACCAGAGTACTGTGTTCAGTGCACCCCGCTACAGAAAGGATGTGAACAAATTGGAAAGAGCCCAGCAGAGGGCTGAAGGAGGGTTCGAAAAAAGATGGAGCTAGACTGTTCTCACTGGTGACAGATGACGGAACAAGGAGCAATGGTCTCGAGTTGCAACAAGGGAAGTTTAGGTTAGATATTAGGATGGATTTTCTCACTAGGAGGGTAGTAAAATGCTGGAACAGGTTACCCAGAGAGGTGGTGGAAGCTCTATCCTTGGAGGTTTTCAAAACCTGGCTAACATATCTTTGGCTGGGATGATCTAGTCGGGGCTGGTTCTGCACTGAGCAGAGGGTTGGACTAGATGACCTGAGGTCCCTTCCAACCCTAACTTTCTATGAATCTATCTACAAAGTCACAGATTTAAAGAAATTTCTCAGATTTTTTGCAACCGTTATACTGGCAATTCAGTAGATGGCACCCTTCCCTCAGTCTATTCAACACAAGTGTTAACTGACACAAGTTTGGCATAAACATAATACTCAACAGTAACGAGTAGGTCATCCCAAAGTCATGCCAAATAAAACTAGATTATACCCCCACTATACTATTGTTTCTTCTATAGTTGATATGTAAAAAACATATTTCAGAAATGTTTAATGTTATCTTTAAAATATTTTAATGGGAGATTTTTAATCCCTTCCCCTGTAAAGCCAGGCTTTCCTAAGTCCCAAATACATGTGCCTGTTTTACGTTTTAAAACAGCTAAAAATATCTAGATGACTTTTTCTGTACTTAAAGTCAGTACAAATCTGAAGTCCAATACAGTAGGTCCTTTCAGTGGTAGAAGTGCAAGCTCTCCCCAAGAAGCCACAAGCACCTTCTAATGGCAAATTTTCTCAGCTCTGATCTCAAAAAGCAAGGACCTGTCTGACATATCTAATGCTAACCCAGACCTTCTTAATCGATGATTCTAGCTCAAAACAGAGTTGACGAGGGAAGGCTGAGAAGGAGGAGGAGTTGTGTAATGAAGAGAGGAAACCCTTTTTTAGTGGTGGGCTGTCCATTTTCTAAAATTATCGCCTGGATAAGTGGTTTGGAGGTCTGGAACATTAGGAGTAGCCTTGAGGTGGAAAAATTAAAGGCCAGAATGTACATGTAGTGTTATAAGATATCATACATGTCTACAATCTGTCATGTGGATACCACTACTGATGCAGAAGCAACTTTGTGCTGTCCAGCTTGAATATCCCTGGAAGTCTTATGCCAACTGTTCTCACTGCTAAGGATCATTCAAGATAGTTAAAGAACTTAAGCACTGAGAAGACAGGTTTCATTTTGTGCCACAATCTGGCAAATACTGACACTACAGTATTTCTACTCTACCAGGATTTTCTTGTATAAGGGCTCCTCAAGAAGCCAATTAAACTCAGCCTACTTCTGCTTTGCACCACTAACTACCATGGTTCCAACAGGGAATCAGTCAGCATGCACACACATAGATATGCTGCAACAGGGAGCCAGAGGGCAACAGGCTGAGTTAGCTCCAAGAGGGCTGGCAGCTAGGAAGCAGGCAGTGAGCTAGCTGCCAGCAAACAGGCAAACCTGTAGCCATGTGTAGAAGCCACCCCTGAAGCAATAACTCCCCCTGGAAATAGTTGCAGAGCAGTAAGCTGCACCAGGGCACAAATCTGGGCAGTTCAGAAGAACACAGCCACAAGCAGCTGAGCTAAACTGCAGCAAGGCAGACTGGTCATTAGACCCAAAAAGGAAACTCTCGTGGATGGCTGGAGAGGAACCTGACAGGAAGAGGTGGGGTTTTGGAGGCACATAAGACCTTAGTGCCTGAGACCAAGCAGGGGGTCTGGCCCTACAGGCAGCAGGGAGAGGAGCTCTTAAGCAGGATGGCTGCAGGATAGTGACTGACTGATACCTGAGCAGCCCTGGGAAATGCAAGTAAGTAGCTTACAGTTTGCAGGGAAGTATGACCCAGTAGGAGGAGAGTTTTGTTATACAAAACTATATAGCTGTATATACTATACAGCTAGTGGGCTTGTGTTTATGCTCACATTACACTGATGGACCAGGTGTGGCTATAAGGGCAAAAGAGGCCACAGGGAGGTGCCTGAGGAGTGCACCTTGGTTTAAGTCACAAGGTGCCCCAGGGGAACATGGTGTTTTGAGCCCAACCAGGGACTGGGGCTCACAAACAAGCAGGCAAAGACTGACAGCCAAAGCCTGAACTGGAAAGGAATTAGAAATGACCTGAAGCTGGGAGGGTTAAGAGCCCCAGCCCAAGGAGGGTGAAACCAGGGCCAGGGGCCCAGAACCCAAGAGGTATAAGACGGGCTGGAGCCCAGAAGACAGATCCAGTACAGTGGGCCAAGGGTAGGGGCCCAGCTAGAGAAAACAGACAGAACTGGGAAGGCCGAGGCCCCAACAAAGGTTTGGAGGCCTAAGGAGGCCTAACATTGTAATGGGGGCAAAGTGCCCAATCGGAGTGATAAGCAGTAAAATCCACAAAGCATGGGCACAGTTGTAGGGGCTGAAGGAGGCCACAAATATCTCTTAAGGCAACAGGTGCCCTCATGGATGGGCGAGGAGGGCCCACTTGGCACAAGAGGGGCAGGACTGGGACCAGCAGGGTCCGGGAAGGACTTACTGACCATAGAACGGATAAAGGCTCGCTCCGGGACCCTAAAGCAACTTCCCTTTTTTTTCAAATCAATTAAGCACATCAAGGCATGGCAGGAAAAAGAAATGGGAGGGTACCCAGGGAACCAGAGTGGGGCAGAAGCTGTGTGGCCACCAGGAGATGTGGTCACAGCTGCCCCTGGGGACTCCCTCCTGTCACATATGCATATTAGCCGTTTTGGCTGTGGCTGGCCAGCAGAGGACTGCCCAACATTTCACTTCTTGCACAATATCAGCTGAGGGCCATCTCCTAGTTACTTAGCATCTTGTAGCTAGCTTGATCTGTATAGGAAGTATAAACTCCAAAAGCAGAACAAGTAAACCTACAATATAAAAATCATCCTTCAACAAAAGATATCCCAGAAAATAAAACTGAACGTATAACTAGCCCTTGGGGTAAAGAAGTCTCCTCAAATGCAGAATTCTAAAACTCTATGACACGATGGTTAGGCATCTGAGAATGTCATCAGGTGACCTCCTTAAAACAACAGGATAATAAGTTAAGCAGTTCCTTTCCTTTTCTTTTCTGATTTTACTAATATCAGATTCTTAGTTCTTGGATACTAAGTATTTTGAAAGACGTCCAGTTAACTAATACTGAACAAGGAACGGCATTTTAAATATAAAGAGAGGGGTAACCTCGTGTTATCTTGTGATAACTAAGAGATATAAGCGGAGCCTCAAAATTATGCTTTCAAAAAAATCAATACTTTACAAGAAATGATCAACTAAGGAAAGTGTTCACCCAAAAAGGCAGAAACTATGGTAGGAGAGTAGGTATCCTTCTACAAAAAGGGGTTCTGTAACACATCCCAAGCAAGGCATTTCCCAAAAGTATTCTTCAGAGAATGGAATATCACCTTAATGAGACCAGACAGGAACATAAAACTGAGACAGGTTTAAAAAAAAAAAAAAAAATGGAAATTAGAAACACTGCTAATTAAGATGCTGACAAAAATAACCAAAAGAAATCAAATGATTTTTTAAAAATACCAAGAGCAGAAAGTCTGAGAGAATCAGTGAGGTCTATTAAAACAACAAGTAAATGAAGAGATCATCCAAGAAGAATTGAAGACACTGCATAGAAGATAATGGTTTTTGTAGTGATTCTCACCAGTCTAACCAAGTCGTACTTTTTCCCACCCACAAGTTCCAGGTCTATGGAGCTTGATAAAACTTGATAAAGAATCATATGAACAGAAGAGGGTCCTAGATCAAACAGGAGCAAGGTTCTGAGAACACATGTAGGGCCACTTGCAGAACAACTGAATTATGCACTGCCAACTTCCCCAGAAAACATGTGTGTTTCAATCAGTATGTTACTATTAAGATCCCTGAAACTGACTCTCCTCGGTTTCACAGGAGTCCAAAAAGCTTTTTGTTCAGTAAGCATGATCATCACTACAAAGGTGCAAAACATCTATGACATGCTGATTCAGAGCAACTTGTGAATATTTGCTACCAGTCAACTGCCTGCTAAGTAGAAAGTGGGGGCTAGAGGACCAAGAAAGGATGTGCTATGCATGAGTGGAATGATGATCTAGAACTGAAAATGCTGAGGTAGTGAGAAGCTCCTGGGAGACACTGCACTTAAGATACGATTAACCAGTTAATCGCATCTTAAATAGTCACCAAGCCACACATTCAAGCAATTAATGGCTTGAAAAGAACAGGAAATAAGCCACAAAATGTGTAATTTTGTGGCTGGTTTCCATCACATCTTAAACTGAATATTTGGTAGGGTTCCTGCCACAGCTTGATGCCAGTTACGTGGTAAGGCTCTGAGACTGTCCCCACTGTGGCCTTGGGGCCCACAATCAACTAATTGTCAGTCTTGTCACAACCCAAAGGTGTGATTTTGTTTTGTGTGCGCTTTGGCACCACTGAATTATTTTCCCGCCAATTTGTAGCTTTCTTTGCAGTGTGCATTTCTTCTTTGCAGCACAGAAATGCACTTTGCAAAGAGTTCCCGCCATTCGTATTATAATTCGAGCCCCATTATTGGCTTGCATGAAATTATTCACACGTGGCGGCTAGCGATTGGCTTGCTAGCCATATAAAAGCTTGAGCGGTTTCCGCCCAAGTTGGAGAACTCCGAGGAGAACCCCCACAAGGGAGGACTCCACGAACACCAGGAGGAGGAGACTTCACGTCTCGTGAAGATCTCTAAGCGCTGCGGAGCCTATTGAACCCAGCGTGAATATCAAGGCAATAGGGGTCTGACCAGCCTCTAGCCTCTCCCCGTCGCCGAGCACAATCCTCAACGTATCCCTCTTCCCTGCGCGCATAAGTTCCACGGAGCCTAGCAAACTTCGTGTGAGTCTATTCAGAGCTCTTTTCTTCGAGTACTTTCTTCGGTTGGCGCGACGGGTTCGCGGTTTAGAGCCTCCAACTGGATGGGCTAGAAGAATGTTCACGGGAAGGAACTCTAGTCCGCCTCTCTTCTTTTCTATCTGTAACTGCAACTCAAGCAAGTTTTCCTGCCTGCACCGCGACCATCTTTGGTGTAAGTAAATAATCTTAAATCAACCATTAAGTGTCCATGACTAATTCTAGCGTGTCGCCTGTTTTCTCCGACCCAGCGTGCCCGGGCTGCTGGCCACAGCCCGCACGGCGCAAAAAAGGGCCCGGATCGGTCCCGGCCTGCACAAGTCTGAGCACCAGGATGGCACCAGAGTCTCCAACAGGCTCTGATGCAGTCTCAGGGCTGAGAACGCAATCACCTGAGTGTTTGTTCCAGGCTTGGGACCCCATCTGCCGCAGTGCAGTCCCAGGATTGAACCCCACAATCTGTCACTGTGGGTCCCAGGCCCAGGATCACACTGGAGTCTCCAACTGGTGCCACAACAGTCACTGGGCACTGGGCTGGAACTCTCAATCAGCTGATTGCCAGTTCCAGTTTCCAAACTACATCAGTTCACCAGGCACTGATCCTTCTATTTACCAGTGTAGGGGGAGCCCAGGATCATGATGCCAGTGTCTCCCTGCACTGGCAAGTTGTAACGGTGCAACTGGGATCTGATCTCCAATACCAAAGTCATACATCCTGCCATGCATGTGTAGCATCAGGGAACAAATCCCATTATATCAGTAAGTGAACATGTACCAGGGGCAAGGAATTGTCAGCACAGCCTGGATACAGACATGTGTCCGTGCGAGTGTGCACTAACACACATACATCCCACTCCCTTACCCTCCCATCCCCACCACAAACCTGTGCTGGTGGTCCTATATGAACTACTATTGCTTCTTGAGGCCCAAACAGTTTGTGCTACGGGGTAATTCTTCTACAATCTTGTAATCCAAACAATACCTAAAACTGATATACCATACTTACCCAAATCCAAGATGACTCTGAATTTAAGAGGAGTCCCCCCCAAATTTTTCCACATATAGAATCTAATTATTGTCTTAAATTCGCTCAGTGGGTAAAGCAGTAATGGGGCAGGCAGGAGGGAAGCAGTACAGAGGACAAGCAGCCTGCCCCCTGCCTCCTACCACCACTTGTCTGCCCTGATGCCTGCCCCTCTGCTACTTGCCCTAGCCCCCAATGAAAGCACACCTGGCACCTGCCCACTACTTACCCTCCAGCCCCACTACAACCCAGGGCTCAGCATATGTGCTTGCCCTTTTCCCAGCTCCAGCAGCAGTAATTTGCCCCAGCAGTAACTTGCCCCAGCCTCTGGCCAGTAGCAGCAACTCCAACCTAGGCTCCAGCTAGAGTTTCCTCCACCTCAACAGCAGGTCAGGGTCAAAACAGCTGCACCAGCCATCTGCCCCCCTCCCAAAGCCTTGTACTCAGATCCAAAACAAAGGGATTGCCTCCCCCGCAATGTTAAATGGGGGGTCCTAGTCTTAGATTCAAGTAAATATGGTAATATAGTCAAGCCAGCTACTGAAGCTACTACATAACCAATACAAATTCCTTGATTATATGTGAACCACTGAGGAGCCTGAATTCCACTTAGGAAATGTGCTATTCTGCACACAATAATGCCATCTTCAAGATTACCCAAATACATTTTTATACAGCATACATGAACATACCCAAAATACTTTCACTGGCCAGCAATGGACCTTCTAGTGGCAACTCAATGAAGTCAGTATCTAGCAACAATCCAGCAGACTTTACAACGTGCAGCATAAGGAGAAGTCAATGTACACAAGTGGAGTTTAAATGAAAATGCAAGAGAGAGTTTTACTAACTGAAGCATTTACCATAGACATCTGTATGATAGTGGCGCCAGAATCTCTTATTTTTGCTAGATCTTGCATAAACAAGTAGACTCAGGGTAAAATTCTCACCTACTAAAGGCAATGGAAGTTTGTCCACTGACTTCAGTACAACCAGGATTTCACTCATGGCATTTCACAATATGTACTTTGCGTTAGCATACAAAAGATCTACTGGGACTTAAATTGTCCTAAAAGTATACAAGTGCTTTTACTTTTAAGACTTAATACATGGAAATTACCTTTGCCTTCTCTGGGTTTCTTCTTTATACCCAACTCTGGAGACCCATTGGAAATGGCCGACTGTTGGGTCTTTGGTTTTCGGCCAGCTGCACATAACAATAAAGAAAATAAGACACATACATATACAAAAATATGCAAGTTTATACCTGAGCTTATACCTATGCCTGCAAGAAACTATTCAACTGAATCGCGTTACTACCTTATAATAATTGTGTGGGCTACATGATTATGCAGTAGCCTAATTTAAACGTATTATTGCTAAGATCTCTCTTTTGAAAGTCACAATTTGTTAAACTGTGCATTTCGTAGGTCAATGTTAGTCAGCTGTAGGCAAATTCAACAAAGTTAAAGCAAGCACTAAATATATAAAGTTAAACCTGTATACATTTGCATTCCTTTGTTTACAGATAGTAATTTTATATAAAATTATTAAAATAAAATTATTGCATAATTTTATTGTAGACTAAAACTAAGGTTGCTCAGATACCCAAACTCTGGATTAATATACCCTAATATGTTGGGATGTTTGTGAAGTCAACCAAAATTAGTATCTTTGTTTTATATTGCTTTATCCTTATGTTTTATTTTCTTCAATATTACAGTGATACATTCCATCTTAAACCATTTTTTGGTCTGGAAATTTTTAGAAATGTCTGTCCATGTGTGAATGATGTTGATGTACATCAATGAAAACTGCTATGCTACGCATTACAACAGGAAATAGAATCTGCTGCTATCCTCTGAAAGCAATGCCTGTCAGCAGAACTCCTGTATTTAGAGTTTCATAGTTTTAATAATTACATATTTGCTACATTTATTTTCCATGCATTACTACCTTGCTAAATAGCATTTATTTTGTTAAAGTGTGTCAAGCAGACAAGATGCATCTTCCTGTTTTAATAATGTTTTGTTACATTTTATATAAAATAATTATTTATACATGCATAATTCAACAGTTATAAAAAACGCAGTATGTCAAATATTATAGTTGAGGCTAATTATGGACAACTACTATCCAAGAGAGTCACGTTTAACCACTGCAGACTCTACTGTAGTCTTCTCCAAGACTGTTTTGTGTCTCTTGCTAAGATGTGGTAAACGGCATTCTAGGGATTTGGCAGATACCACAAATATACCTTCCACGGCAGAAACAAAGCACAGTATCCTTAGAGTATTTTTGAGGCCCTATCCTAAAAAATGAAGCTACTGATACCATGGTTCAGACACCTGCTTCAAAAGAAGAAACAGCAAATTCAAAAATAAAGAGGGGACTAGTAAAACAAAACTGAAAAAGTAACGAACAAGAAGGAAGTCCCATTCTCTCCAAGAATACAGATAACATGACAGTTATTCAAATCTTTGACAACTCACCATTCAAGTTATTGGCATCAAAAACTTGGGCAGTGCAGAAGATAACAGTGCCAAGTTACCTTTACTTACATAACCCAAATTTGATAAATATAAATGTTTACAATTATACTACAATTTTGGAGGGTTGTGGATTTATTTTTCACTAGATATTAAAAGTGACAAAACAGCTGGCCAGAATACCATTGGTGTAGCTTCTAAGGAACTCATTGCAGTTTCTGGCTTTCACTGAATAATTATTTCTGCCTCAAGGTTTGGACAACAAGAACAACTGTGTATATTTAGTGAATAAACCATAGTTGTTGATGGCAAAACTGGAAGTTCAGTTACAGAATCTTAAGATTCTGATGGAAGCTGTGAACCTCAGCCCAAGGAGACAGAAGAGAATGTTGTTTCAACCTACAAATGCAGTGTCCAAAGTCCCACCACAAACACCCTCCTGTGAAACACCTGGTGATAATGTGCACACTACAGTTCTTACCCCCAGGCAGTAATTCCAGATGTTCTCAAGAGTTGACATTTCCTCTCATGGTGGCCTAGAATTGTAGCTTTTGAATTATTTGGAATTTAAAATAAGGTATCCATACCTACTCTAGTACCTTAAAACTGGTTTTTTTTTTACATAACTGTAAATGCCTACACCAAAATTCACAAGTTTCAGTTAAAAAAGAAAAATGTATCAAGAAAATCAGGATTCTGTTTACCAAAATGCAACCCTATCCTTTTTTTCAAAATTCCTTGAAATTCAAGTTACAGATGATGCATATTTCAGAGAATTCATTTTTATACATATAAATTTTGTCTGGAATCCTTTTTTTTTTCCCCCAGTCTTGCTGCTCCTCACATTTAATTCAACCCTCTTCTTTATCAGTGAACAATATTCTTTTGCTATGCTTTCCTCCCTTATTTTGTTGTCTCTTCATTCCTTACATGCCTGCATTTCAGAGTTCATTTTGTGGGCACTAGCTTATAAACAGAGAATTAGACATATGCTAAATTATCACCATCTAAACCAGACCCCTTTGCTTACAGTACTATGCACTAGTGATGAAGTTATATTAACACCTACAGCTTTAAAATCAAAGGCTATATTTACCTTTTTTCTTTTTCATTGGCTCATGGATATCAGGGGATGTTGGCACAGGAGATGTGTCCATTGGTTCAGAGTCCTCAGTTGATACTTCCACCACAGTCTCTGTAATCACATCTGGCCTCATAGCAGCATGGATAAACTCTGGGGTTGACATACAAGGAGGGACAAAAACTTCCACTAAAGAAAAGAAATACACCTGGTAAAGTCTTTAACCAATTACCTTACTGTATCTGACATGGATTTATATTAAGAAAATAATCCCAAAGTGTTTAAAATGACCCAGGGAAGAAATTTTGCAACCTTATACAAGCTGACATTTGAGAGTTCAATCCAGCCCCAAAACTTGAGCATTTATATTTATCATATCCCTGCATAAGGGAAATGACCGCTCTTTAAGTCTATCACACGCAGGTAGTTGTGAAATGACCCGTTCCTTTTTCAAAATAGGGAAAAGGCACTGAATTTCTTATGTTATGGTTTAAAGTGCCAGCACTTCCATCCTACAGACCTGCGAAAACAGGAGTTTCATTTCATCACAATTTAAAAGTCTGACCTAAAATGCTACATACCATTTAATCTAACCAAAATGTTATACATGCATGGAGGAGAGTCCTCCTACCCCTACTTCAAAATAATAAAATATGAAGCTGTTTAAAATGCAAAGTATTAAAAACAGTAGTTTATCCAACAAATTATTTTTAACAATGGATTTAAGAATGGCTTAAATTGCTTAAAAAATCCTCATCTGTTACCTTTCAAAAGTGCCTGCTTTCCTCATGTTGGCTTCTACGCTCACTAGTTATCAACATTTACAACATGGCTCATTCCCAGTTGTCTCTACTAGAGCCAGAGCTGTCAGCACAGATGCTGCCAACACTATTTCATAATAAGCTCCTATTTTCAGCTGCTTACAATTTTTGCCAAACTTCTACTTTTCAGGCTGAATTTTGTTAGAAACAAGGCTAAGGAAAGGCATGATATTTTACCCATGTAAAAAAAATCTAGATACTTCTCTTGGAGACAAAGTTTCCATATCTTAAAGTATGGGTAGGGCATTAGCCTTTCAAGTATTTGCCATCCTCAGAAATCTGGCAAGATCTGGCTAAATCAAGAGCCTCTGAATTACTTCAGTTTGCTAATCACGAATAGAAACTTGCTAGAATTCCACAGTCACATTCCCTGAAGATTTTGCTTCCACTTGGCATGCTCTAACCTAGTGCTGAGGAGGACTTCTGCCTTTTCATTTCCAGACACCTACAGGCAGGATGAAACACAGAAACTGAGATCAAGAAGTTTGTTTCCACCATGCTATCACCTCGCCCCGTGCTTAACAGAGCAGGAAAAACAATGGTTCTCTGAACGCAAGAAGTAAGAGTCAGGGCTGGGGGTGAAAGAGCAGATGGGGACAAGATGCCTGGGACAGGGAACTGGGATTGAAACACCTTGACTGGCTGGGAGTGACTGCAAGTGGGGAAAGGGAAACAACGCTAAAATGAGGAGACAGAATGCTGGAGAACGGGGAGTGGCTGGAACTAAAGCACTAGGACTGGGTGAGCAGCCCAGGAAAGGTGATGGAAGCCAAAAGGGATGGGGTAAACACAGGAGAAAGAATGGAGGCTGAGGGAGGAAGGGATCAAGAGGAGACATCAAGCAAGGATCCAGGAATAAGAGGGAACTGAGCTGAGCTGGTAAAATAGAGTGGAGATAAACTGGTTGAGCGGTGATTATATGGAGGGTAGCAACTGACTTTGTGGCCACAGGGGCAGGAGAACAAGGAGTAATAATCTCAAACTGCAACAAAGGAAATTAAGGTTGGATATCTGGAAGAACTTTATTACTATAAGGTTGGTTAAACACTGGAACGAACTACCTAAAGAGCTTGTGGAATCTCCATCCTTGAAGATGTTTTAAGAGCAGGCTACACAAATCTACAATGGTTTAGACAGTGACAATCCTGCCTTGATCAGGGGGCTGGACTAGAACACCTGCTGGGGTCTCCTTCTAGCCCTGCTTTCCTATGATTCTAAGCCAAGGATTGAGGGACGGAAAGGGAAGGGAACTATAAACAGCTACAAAAGAGTGGTACTACAGATGGGAGAAAAGAAGAGTGGGAAAGCCTAGGAAGTAGGGATGGCTGGATAAGGAGAACAAAACTGGAACAAGCAGCACAGGGGCAGGCTGGTGGGAAGTGGGCCAAACTCATTTACCTCTAGAACTTGGAACCGAACCCAAGATTCCTGCACCTTACTAGTCCTCTGACATCAACAAACACTTGAGAAACCCCACTGGCAACGTTTCACATCCCCCTCTAGGACTGGTAATAAAAGGATAATATCCGATTACAGGTTTTAAGATACTCCAATAATTTGAACAGGAGAAGTCATTCAGTGGGGCCCAACCTCTTTTGGCACGTGTGCCACAAAGCAGTCATGCACTGTCTGCAAATGCCACTCTGGTCCCTTTCCTCTGCTGGGTCTGTTGCTCTGCTTTTTACTTCCTGCCTTATCTGTTACTGTGTTGCCCACCCCCCATCCACTCTGTCAAGTGCTACACAAAGAGCTTGCCCGTGCCACTTGTGGCACACATGCTACACACTGGCCGCCCCTGACATCAAAGTTCCCGTGCCTCAGATACCCCACACAGGTGTTAATGATGTTGTGACATGATGGAATTTTTAATTATTTTAAATCTTAGAATAGTATATATAGGACACATCAAGGTGCAGAGTCAAGTTCTCAAATGTCAGAAAATGCCAAAACTAAGACTTCCCTTGATACCATCATACAGACCTCCCATGCACATCCATTATAATAAACAGAATGCATACTATTTTTCAACACAAATCATTGCTTCATTCTGTACACCAGACTAGGTAATACTCCTATAATGAAAAGCTATTTGTAATTTTGTTTTCTTCCCATTATTCAGTTCACAGGCCCAGACCATATTTATTGCATGCAACTAAAATCCTGCTTTGAAGGCAGAATTATTAATTTCTTTGTTGGCTCTTCAATAATCACAGTTACTGTCAGAGTGCCTGAATGTTTATGAATTTCCCAAAATTTTAGTGAGATAATGGGGTGGCATCATGGTCACTTTTCAAATGGGAAACTCAGGCACGACTAAGGTCAAAATTAGCCACTAATTCTGTGTAATCTGATTTCTCACAATAGTTAATATTATACAACACTTCATATGTTCGAAGCCCAGCTCCCATTGCCTATAATTGAAGTTGTGACTGTTCAGCACTTCTGCAAATCAGCCCCTGCAGTTTTAAGTGAAGCAGCCACAGTTGATGACCACCTGCGAAGTGTTTGATTAAGCATCTCCTTAGCATCACAAAGCAATTCTCTGGCAGATGCAGGGACAGGACAGCATTCAACTGCTGTAACCACAAAACTATCTTTTAGTTTCCTCCAATTCTTTACCTCATTCACTGCACACCTTCCAACTTCTGCAACAAACAGAATAGACAAAAGGTTCTTTTACTTCACAGGCAACCTTAATTGTAGCATTTTCTAACATCTGAATTCTTGATTTTGTTATCTAAAATATGCTCTTTTAAAGTAGTTTGCATGTAGTGGTATCATGGTATCAAGGGCCTAAATTTTCTGGGCTCCAAAACCAGTTTCCATTGACATCAACTGGTATGTGGATATTAGCACTTCTGAAAATTGAACCCAAGGCTTTTACAAACACCTTAGTCTCCCATCCATAATAAAGTGTAAAAATCAGATCGGGGTATAGGTTCTAGCCATGTCGGTCTAAGGACATAGGCAGACAAGGTTCTTCAGATAAATCTGCTATCTGTTATTGGACCAACTAAATCAGATCAGAATTCTTTTTCAGAAACAAAATGCATTTTAATGAGGCAAATAAGAGCTCAGTTTATGTCCTAAATTAACCAAAGGATTGTTTAGATATCCATAGATGTTTGAGTTGGAAGGGACCTTAGCAGATCCAAGTCCGATCTGATTGGAATAATAATTTGATTGTTAATAGTTTAATTTCACAGCTTGCATGGGTTAGAGTTCACACTTTCATTATCTGAATATAATTTGAGTGGTGTTATGCTGTGGGACAAGGTTATTTCAATAGCAACTTCAAGGTGAAGAAAAGTATATGCCAACTCCTAATGAAATCATTCTTACTTTTTAAAATCGAGACATCTCCACATACCATTCTGCAATACATTGTAACTGGATGTTTCAGGGGTAGGCAATGTTTTTTGGCCAGAGTGCCAAAAAAACCATAATGTCTACCTTGTAAGGTGCCAGAGTGCCGGCATGCCACAAAAACAAAACTGTTTTTCTTGTTAAGCATGTTGCGATGAGAGCGGAGAGAGGAGCAGGGAAGTCAGGGCAGGCAGGCTGGCTTGGCCAGGCCCTTGGGAAGGCTGCAACTGGAGAAGAGCTGGTGTCAGGAAGAGAGCGGGGGCTGCCCCAGGGCTTCACAGATTCGAGTCACAGCAGGGGGCTCAGCAGTGCCAGAGGTGGGGACCAGCCAGCCCGTGCAGCTCTGTGGGGATGGGGCACAGCCACCCTGTCCACGAAAGGATGCTGCCTGGCTGGGGCAGGACACCAGGCTCAGGGAACTCCCTGCTCCGTCTCTGTGCCAGCCAGGTACATTACAAGTAGGAGCTGCAGCTGTAGGCTGTTCCCTGGGCTCTGGGAACAGCCACTGCAGCCGGTGCTCAGGTCCGAGCCAGCTGGGAGCCTGCAGCGGCTCTGTGCAGTGCCTGCCGCAGCCCTGGCCCCTTGAGGTAAACTGCAGGTGGGCAAGGCCGGGACCCGGGCAGGCTAAGGCAGCCACGGTGGCTGTTCCCAGGCTCCAGGGGGCTCCCACGGCCAGGCCCCTGCACCAGGGACAGCTCTGCCCTGCCTGCACTGTGCCCAGCATGCAGGGAAGCTGCCCCACACCAAGCCTAGCATCCTGCCCCAGCCAGGCAGCATCTCCATGTGCACAGGGTTGCTGCAGCCCATCCCCGAGGAGCTGCGCGGGCCACGCCAGGCCCCACCATGGGTGCTGCTGGGCACCCCCGCCTGCCCACCCACCACACCTCGAGCCCGCAGAGCCCCAAGGCAGCCCCTACTTCCCTCCTAGCCCCTGCCTTCCTAAGGGCCCTACCAGGCTCGCTTGCCCACGGTGCCTCCCCCCACGCCACCCAGACCCTGTCCCAACTGCCCAGCCCCAGCACTCAGCACCTCAGTGCTGCCCCAGGTGGGACAGGGTGTCTGCCTGCCTGGGCAGTTCCCTCCAGGGGCCAGCCCGGCTGGAGGGGGGAGGCCGGGGGCACCGGGCGGGGACAGACAGCATCCATGCCTGCATTCTTCTGGCTCCGCCCCAGGGCCTGCCGTGGCGCTGGGACTTGTGGCTGCACAGTCTGGAGCAGCAACTTAAAAAAAAAAAAAAAAACCCAAACACCCACAACAATGTGTGTGCCTCCCAGCGCACCAGGAAAAATGTCTCCGCGTGTCACTAATGGCACGAGTGCCGGGGGTTGCCGACCCCTGGGATATGTCTTTCTAAAATGGAAAAGCAGATCAAAAGGTTTTTTTCTTGGCTTTAACCTAACTATACATTTTAAATTGCTAGATCAGCACCAGTTAAAAATCTATGAGAATGACTTGACTATTCCATGGGCACTCAACCCACAGGCCTGCACAGCCACATCAATCCGGCCTACGAGGCTCCCCACAGGTCTGGAAATTTGGCAGCAGGCAAAGGGTGGCAGCAATTTCTGCTCCCCTGCTGCCAGATTTCCACTCGCAGGGAGCCCCATGGGCTGGGTACAGAGCCTGATCCTGGCATGCTGGGTCAGACAGGGGAAGAGGCAGCAGGGCCTGATCCCAGAGCGCTGTGTCGGGCAATGTGGTGCAGGACCCAATCATAGGTTGCTGGGCCGGACAAAGACAACATGGCATGCTGGGTCAGGTGGAGGCTATGAGGCCCGATCCTGGAACACTGGGTAGGGTGGAGCTGGCATGGGATCAGGTGGGGCATAGGCCCGATCCAGGTGTGCAGGGATGGAGGAGGCAGCGAAGGGATGGACACAGTGCAGTACAGGGCCTGATCCTGGCACCCAGGGCCCAATCGTTCTTGCAGACCAGCCCTTTGCTATTCATCCAGCCCAGGGGGCCTAAAGAAAGAGCACTATTGGACTACTCAAATAACTGTCAATACAGACCAGTACGTGAAACTAAGCTGGAAGCCAAGCTCACTAGCACAAGTTTCATTTTTGGTCTCAACCAAGTTTTATTTATGAATTTAGCCAGTAAGGACATAGTCTTTATTAAAAAAGGGGGAAAATATTATGTATCTAATCGCATGCAACCAAAATGACAAACCATTTTTAGAAAATAATGGGGGTACTGAACAGAACACCACCAACAAAAAAGCACTACTCGCAGCAGCTTGAGATGGACCTTAATGCTTTTGCTCCTCAATTTACTTGAAATGAGAAGCTTTATAAACATTCCATCTGAAGGAAAAACTCATACTAATTAAACTTTTCAGCTTTAATCATAATGCAACTTATTAAAAATAATGACCATTCCTATTGCTTGCTGGGAAACAAGTATTGAGTAGAGACCTCCCACCAATTAAATGAACTAATATTGTAAGACTGTGCTTCAGGAAAATGAAGTGTTTTGGAAAAAATCCCCTTCCAGGATGAAAAGTACAAGTAAAGCTTCACACAAATGTAGGATCCTAACAAAAAACAACAACAAAACCTTTTGTGTTAAACAAACTTCTTTTACAGGTACAGGTGTTTTTTTCTAAAACAGTGGAGACAGAAACTTTGCTTATTCAGTAAGGACTTGTAATTCACATACCAGGACTCTTAGCATCTCTCAAGCAGGTAGGAGACTCCATATGAAGCAAGGCCTCTGCAGCTTCAATTGTCTTATCTGTGCAATGCACATTGCTTCCATGTACAGATGCTTCCACTACAAAAAGATATTACAAATTAAAATTAATATCAGAATAATTGTAAGTTAAAACTATTGCTGCACAACAGCCTTATAAATCCAGTATGCTGGGCTGTCTTACAAGTTGAAACCAAATGAAGTTTTTACACCAGTGGCCCCCACCTCAAAATAATAAAATGGTAGGCAAGTGACAGCTAGAAACTAATGCCCTTACTTAAACAGATCTGGGTTAGTTAGTGAGCATGCAGTTCCTGGTGGATGCCCAAGGGATTCCAAAAACAAACCCATGAGGTTTGACTTCCACCTCAATTTTAAGAAAAAACAGACTAGACTTTAATGAGGATGGTTATAAATTAATACAGAAGTCAAGGAAAGTAGTCACATTGCCAAGCTTTAGCCCATTAAAGTCCTATAAAGTCACCTAGTAATGTCTGCGGTAGAACAAGTAAACACGTAATTTAGTTTGCATAATAAATGTATTTGGTTCCACTTCCGGATACTAAAGGCAATTCACAGTTGAGTTTAGTGTTTTTTTTCCCACTTGGCTTTACCCTCTCTCTTTTTTTTTTTTTAAGCGACAGAAATGTGGCTTTACACTCTCTCTTTTTTTTTTTTTAAGCGACAGAAAGGAAACAACAAGAGTTCTCACAAAAAGCAAGTTATTAAATAAAAAGATTAACTTTAGGGAGTAGTGTACATTAGAAATTTTAACCCAACAATGAACACATTAGTTAATATCAATGCTGCATCAGCAGCATTTTTTTAACGCAAGCTGAATTCTGATTTAAATACCATTATATTAAAGACCAAATTCTCTGTTCCTCTCCCTAGAGCAAAGTTTTTAACACTAGCAGCTCTAGAAACACCTGTTGCCCATCATCCACACACTCACCAAGGTACCCTGTGACTCTGCAGTTACTCTTGCCATTTATGGAAATCTGCTCAAAGCTGAACTGTTCCAGCAAGGCAGCCAACATCTGAGTAAATCTATCTTTAGAATAAGCAGGGTCACCTATCTCCAGTGTCAGTGAACTAAAGAAGAAATAAGTCTGTGCTAAAATTTAAGACACCTATCCTTTTCTAGGAAACAATTTGATATGCCTTAACTAAAAAGTAGGAGAGAAAAACAAAACTATGTAGTGTTACTTCTGGCAGAAGAAACTGTTCAGACACACCCCAACATATTTATATTTACATGACACTCAGAAAAAAGCCCCACATAGTTTTTGCCATTAACTAGAAGCCAGGCTAAGATTAAAACATTTACCAGATGCATACTACCCAGAAGCTGATAGAAAAAGGGCAGAGAGGCATGTACCAGCAAGGTCCTGGTTCAATGCCATACCTCTGTGAAAAAAACTGCTCCCTACCAGCTGGCTACTAGGATTTCTACCCCTGGCATGCTATTTAGCAGTTGTATCTTTGGAATAATAGGTGCCTGACAAATCTGACATTTCATCCTGACCCTATAGTGGCCAGAAAAAACAAAGGGCCTCCCCCTGGGCATGGCAACTGTTCTGAGCAGGAAGAATCTCTATTACTTTTCCATTTTCCTGAACTCAAGCAGTTGCAAGGGATGGACATAAGAATTCCCTAATACTTTCCCAGCTGCAATTTTTGGATCCCACTACCTCCACTTCTGCTGCAGATACAGTCACTCAAGCAGCAGCAGCAGCAGAATCAAAGTGCTGTGATCCTGACACTTCTGGTGCCCAGAATCCTGAAGAGCTGCAATGAACCTGACCAGTCTTGCACTGGCCCTATCTACCTGAGCATGTTCTGTTTACATAAAAGCTTCAATTATCTGGAGATTGATGGCTCTCACTCCCTTCACTCTACAGGCAGAACGTTCCACTCATCTATGGGGAGTGGAAATGCTGTTGTCAGTATTTATACAATATCAATTCTATACCAAATCTTGAAAACAGAAGTTCCAAGTTACTGTGAATACAATAAAACATAAAAAACCCACAATTTTCAAACATCTCAAAATCATTCTGGCATTTTTCCCCAATAGACAACTATGAACTAGACCCAGTATATTAAACACCAAATGAGTACCACATCAGCCAGAGCTACTCCATGAATCAAGGGAGCTACATGCCTCTTTGACTTAGTTGGTCATTCTGCTAGTTTAAAAAAATGACAGACTTTTTATAAACTCTTTCCTAGCTCCAGCCAGGCACTCCATGTGTAAAATTTCTAAAAGCATCTAATTTATGTTTCTAACACCCATTGAAATATCACTCCACATGGATGGAGTTTCTGTTTGTTTGTTTTTGCTTGTTTGTTTTTGGTTTTTATCTTTGTTTGATAATGAAAAGTTGCACATTTTCCACCCAAGTTAGTTCATTTATGGTGGAGTAATATGATTGAAAAGCCCATTTAAATATTCCTTAAGATAAAAGCCACTATAGAAGCTAACAATCACCTCTCCTAGAATTCAACAGAGCTACTTCATGGTTTCTAGAGCTTTAACAAGACTAGCATTAAAAGGGCTTTTCAATCATGCTAAGGTAACTCAAGTGAAACAATTGGATAGGGGGAAAAACCCACAGCAAAACCATAGCCTATATGGGTAAGTACATATTTTCATCAGTTAATACCCAACAGAAAACGTGCCCAATCTCCTCTAGAAAGCACAGCACAAGACTCAGAACCAGAAGGAAGAAAAGTAAAATGATATAAAATCACTTTTGTACCCTCCAAAGTAGAGGCTGCTCCAGGTGTTTGGAATAATTCTCTTGAGAGACTCTCTTAATAAGCAACACAGCTCCATCTCTGCAGTGTTGTATGTTGGGGCCTTGCCTATTTTATTTATCTATACATTTTTGGCAGCTACAGCAATCCCTCGATTCGAGGATGCTCTCTACCATGGTTCATTGATGGGTATGATCTCCTCACCTCTCTCACACCCAAAACCTAGTTCTAACCCAATGCTTAACACTCTCCTCCCCATCAGGCTTGTAAGTGGTTCTCAGAAAGTCGCCTTAGAAATTTCTTCCAAATTTCTGAAAAGCAAAGATATTTTGGTAATATCTTTTACTGAATTAAATAGTTGGAAGATATGTTAAACAAAACTCAAACTTTCAACACTCAAAGCCCACTACTTCTGGATATCCTGCATCAGAGGAATCCTTCCTGGGTAGAACTAGATCCTTTAAAGACTGCACCTGCAGCAACAAAAAACAAAACAAAAAAAAATCAACCTTTTTTTCCCCCAAATAAAATACACCCTGTGGTACAACACAAACTTGAACAAATTAAAAAGAAAGTAAAGGAGAAATATTTACAGCTACATCAGAGTTACCTATATGAGAAATATTTAGAATAAGGTATCAATAAAATAATGGTGAACTGGATAGAAAGCATCATTGATCAGGGCCAGTGACCACAGCTTTGACTTTTCAGAATTCACAGAAAAAAGACCAACTCCAAACTGAAAGCATGAGAACACAGGTGGGCTAGTTTTGACAAATTTCACTTGGATCTCTTCCACATTCTGAAAAGTCTTCAATCCTCAGAATATGGTCAATGGCATGACAGAAGCAGAACCTGATGAAGCGTCATAACAAAAAAGAGATTTCCTGGAGATTCTGGCCAAGTTTTCCTACCAGGAGAACAAGCCTGAGAGAATTCTCCCAGATTATCTGAATGTGTATACACAGCCCCAGTTGGAGAGTGGGGAGGATCTTCTGCCAGACCTTCTCAAAACAGCAGACAGAATAAGTAAAGCAGGTAGCAGCTCTTGAAGATAACAGTATAAGGAAGGGCAGTCCATTATCTAACACTCCTTCTTGCCATCATCTTTACATCACCACATAAAGGTGGTAAGAAAAAGAAAGATCATGGATGTTCCAACTAAATCCAAGATTAGTCATAAAAAGCTACACTGTGAAGTGAAATTTAAGGTGCTGCACAACAGCCTTTCAACACCAATGAAAACAGGCTGTCCTTACATTTAATATACTGACAACCTCAACCTTTAATGTTACAACATATAACTATGCTGTGGTAAGAAAATAACTTTATTTTCTAATTAAGAAAATAAAACTTCACATTTTAAAAATGTCCCAATACAATCTGGCTCAAGGCATAGAAATATTACTCTGAACTACATTCATTTGAAAAACTCAAAACACAAAGAAAGGAACTGTACCACCTAATCAGTTCAGTACACAGACCTAACTCTGACGTCTAAAAAAAGTCACCCAAGATGAATCTCTACTTACTTAAGTTAAATGGTTTACTCAGAGACAAGTTTTGCAGGACTTGGTCAGAGAAGACCACAAGAACTGAGACCCCTAAAGATCTGGAACAATTAAGAACTGATATGCCATTCTTCAAGCCAAACTTTACCTTACCAGGTATATAAAACAACTTGATTGCACTGATATGTTTTAGATGGGTTATAATATACTGGTATCTTCAAAAACATTTTGGTTAAAAAAACCTTTATAAAGTTATGAAGGACCAACCAAAGCAAACACTGCAAGCAACACTGTCAAATCGGTAATTATTAGTTGGATTTGCTATGGTCATTCCTGGGAACCAAGGAAGCCACCAGAAAAAAAGAAATAAGAAGTTTTAATTATTAAAAATCAATCCACACTTTTATTTACTACTAATCAAACGTCTTTATGTTTCATGTCCATCTTTCTAAAAAAAAAAAAACATTTAGACTAGATTATTCAAGGCTTTCACCAGCTGCTACAAAATACCAAACTTGGTAATTAAGCCTGACAGGACTATACTTCAGCATTACAGAAGAGAATGCTGGCAACAAATCCAGTTTGTTACAATGTTCTGAGTTTTAAAATAAAATACAGTAACAAAATGAATTAAGGGGGAAGCTAGAATTAAAACCTGCTACTTTTTATACACTATGCAGCAAATCCCAGCCTTAACAATTAGGATTATCAACATTACAAGGTCAACACTTAATTGCAACACTCGATTTTCAACAGCTTATCCTTTAAGACAATCAGGCAACTAGAACAAGACTCTAGTGAAAAATTAACAATTCCAGCACAAAAGCTAGTCAAATAGGTGAAAAGTAAATGGCTTCTAACAAATCTAATTAAAACCTACTGAATTTCATATGCACATTTTAATTCTACCACAATATTTCAAAGAGCAGAGAAAACAGTAAATGTTAGACAAGATCAGTATTTAATTCATAATTTAATTAATTGCTAAGCTATCACTACATGCATCCACACACTACCCAAAAACACTTTCCGAACAGACTGAACCACTCACCAAAAGGACCTGTCAGTGTACTGGGTGGTTCTTAAAAGCAATTTGTTCAAGGAATCAACCAATCAAATATTCTGCAGTAAATCCAATTTAGTTACTGAAAGATTTGCATAAGACTGTTTAAGAATGATAATTACACACCTATTGAAAAAAACAGTAGAGGTAAAAATAAATATTTCCATATCCTTGTTTCTTTATTTGTTAACGTATTAATATGTCAATTTTAAGTGAAATAATGCTCTGTTGCAACAACAAAAAGAGAGGTGCTCTTAGTTAAAACTCCTTTACTTCAAGAACAGCTTTTACCAACAACAGTCAAGAAAACTTGAACCTTTGCCACTTTTTCCCAGTTACAATACTTGTACTAGGAAATATGCATCAGAATCCACTCTACAGAGAAAAACCAAAACACTGGAGAATGCAAATCTGAGGTTAGGGGATTGCTCTCTTAAATCCACTTCCTACTCTGTAATTAAGTAGACAGATACGGTGTCTTCCAAGTGGCCACAGTTGGAGTGCAAGGACAACCATTTCCACCACTGCAAAGTAAGTATCAAGTGAGGTCCCTTCCAGGCCCTAGCAACTATGAAATAGTTAAAAGGTCAGAAAGAGCGGAACTGATGTTATGCCCACCAACCAGTTCCAATGCTTGCAAACTGCTACATTTTGTCTACACTTTAGAATTAAGCCAATTAAAACTTCTAAAACATTATAAAACATTTTATGTCTGTCAACAAAAAGTGGTCCAAAAATACTTTTCAGCAGATTTACTGAAGTCAATCAAAGCCAGCAGTGCCTTCCCTTGGTTTGTAAAACTCCTCTGAATATACTTATTCTGAGAACCAAGCAAAGAATTTTAAGATAGGGACCTGAAAGGCATTGCAACCTGAATGGTTTAGGGCAGTGCTTGTAGGCTACCAGAGCAAAATAAACCAATTCAGTTTGGAAGCATGAACACAATAACTACCCGTCTTCAAAAGTATACAACCACAAACACTTCAACTCTCTAGTGAAGAGATACTTTGACGGTCTTAGCCAAATCATCCTGTTCGCCTAATGAATCACCTGGCTACCTACGTTAAGCATGTAGGATTTAACCTTTACATCAGTGGTTCCCAATCTGTGGTACACGTACCACGAGTTGTACGCAGACAACCTGTCAGCGGTACGTGTTAACAGATTTATTATAATTACTTTATATAACAAAAATTTGCTGGTGGTACTTAAGACTGACCTGAAAAATTTGCTGATGGCACTTAAGGTTGTATCATTTTAAACTGGTGATGCACAATCTGTCAGAGTTTGGGAACTGCTACTTTAGATAACATTTTTCGAAAGGATCTACTATGATCATTAACAGCTTCAGTATTAAAAAGAGAAATTAAAACCCTATAAATTCAAAATACACTACTATGTTGGTGCTCAATCTCCGGACCGTGGGCCAGATGCTGGATGTGGCCCACAGACCAGCCCCACATCACTCATCTGATCTGCGGGACCAGAAGACTGAGAACCACTGTACTACAACAGATTATACAACCTCACCCCCACTCTTCTCTGTATTCTCTTGATAGGTTTAAATTGATTTACGCTTCAATTGTTTTTAGTTTCAAACTTTTTCCCCCAGCACTGGAAATTGTAGCAATCAACCAAACAAACAGATCTAAAATAAATCTTGGTGTTTTTAGATAGAAACTTCTATTTTGCAGGGCCTGTATTCTATTGGCGAAAGCAAGCTTTTTTTTTTTTTCCTCATTGCTCCTACTTGGCGATACTTGTCTATTAATCCAAACATATATTACTTTATTTTTAAAATATGAACTTTAACACATTAATATGTTAATTAACTCAATTAAAACAGCTCAGCAGTGTGAAGCATTTTTTCCTGTGTGTATAGTACAGCATATCTACTTTCTCTAGGATAGTAATATTTTCAGTATGCTGATAGATAACAGGGCACTTGCACAGAGCACATGTTCTCATTCTAGTCATCTCCCAAAGTACACTATAAACAACTTTCTACTATTAAATAGCATTCAAAGAGAAATTCAAGCATCAGACTGAACTTGTTAAAGCCTGATTTAGCCACTATATCTAATCCACTTCAACTGACAAACTCTAAAGACTATATTTCTACTTAGGACTTCCATCTTCCAAGTCATTGCCTTCACTGCTAAATACAGAGTCTCTATCAGTAAGGAGTATCCATAAATTGTAAGAGAACAATGAAAATAAGATTGTTTCATTATAATGAAAGTGATGTCAAAACTGAGCAATTTTTTAGTATATCCCAATTTTAATGACTAGTTAATTTATCAAATGCCTATAAACATGAATTAAACATTGGTTTTGAGTGGTATAACCTTCCTAATCCAGAAATACTTTCCAGAAGTGAATGCAACACTTTTAACATCAAATGTTAGGTCAACAGTTAAACATTTTTAATGAAGACAAGAAAACATTGATCTATGTGGCAGCGTATCTGGTTTATGTATTTAACAGCATCCCAGACAAGCTTGAAGTCCCAGTATTCTAACAAAAATCCTATCTCTAGAGTTTTACATAAAAGGGCAGGGGCTGGTTATGGATAGGCAACTAAGTATGAAAGTTTTATGCAGATTTCTAGGCATGTGCAGGTGTACCAAAAATCACATACAAGAGTGATTCTCGACCTTCTCCCGTACCCAGACACTGCTTCTTCCTCTTTATCCTTCCTATTCCCTTGCCCAAAACCCTACACTGGATGGGCAGACGATGCAGCCACATCACACCTGGTGGTGATCCTGCCTCCAAATTGAACACATTATTTTGCTACATGATAATACCATTTCATTAACCACACTTTCAGCATATGACCACACAACCCATAGTCTTTTTAGTCTTTTCCCAACCTAAAGGTCCATATAAAAGCCACCATTCTTCCAGCGAGCAACTCAATGACACTTCCCTGCTAAGTTCTTTCACTGGCTGGAGGTATCATCCTGGAGCTACATAAAGTGGCTTCCAAAAGGTCTGAAGGGCCTGCTCCTAGTCCCTTGTCATTTAGAACAGGTCCTTTTCAAATGGTGTGCCACGAGGATTGTGGAATGAGAAGAAAGTTCTCCAGCTGCCTAGCACTAACAAATAAGTCATATTGATGAGATATTCACAGAAGACTTGCATGCATGTTGGCTGCGGGGGAGGGAGAGAGAACCAGTGAGCAAAAGGAAATTTATCTCCTGCGCATGTGTTGGCTGTAAGGTATGCACAGTTCACGAGCCTCTGAACAGCAGAATTTTGCTGAGGTGATGCGTTACAATGAGCTCATAAGCATGGGGATGAGGAATGCCTTAACAGGTGTGCTGCAGAAAATGTTTATTAATGTAAGTGTGCCTTGGCCTGGAAAAGGTTGGGAAACACTGATTTAGAGGGCACCAAGAACTGTTCCTCCTATAGGAATTGAGGTAAACTAAGAGCAGCAATTCAGCCTTACGGGATCTGGACTGAAAGTAGATTTGAACCTTTGTGCCACTGGTGCCCACAGCCTTGCAGGAAGCAGGACACAGACCACCATGCTAAAGGGATTGTGCTCCATGGCATGAGGTCTGGGGTTTGAAATGGATTTGGGCTTCTTGGACTCCAACACATGCATGGAGCCTGCTTTGACATGCTGGCAATCCAGCATGCCGGTGCAGACTTCATTAATCGAGTCTGCTGGAGCACAAAAATTGACATGCTGATACATGTGACACACAAGCACTTCTAATGAGCACAGCTTGCTAATTAAAACACTGGGCACTGCCCCACAGCACATGTAAAAATGCCCCATAAGCTCTCCATGGCTGCTGGCAGTTATGAGGTCACTTTGGGTAAAGATGCTGCTGCCCAAGACAAAACCCCAGCTGGTTTAATTAAAAGACCTCGAAGCTCGGGATTAGGGGTGGGGAAGCAGCACTGTTTTTCCCCATGTTTTGCACCGGCTTGCATCTACGGAAAGCTGCTCCGCTCCCAGGGTCCCGACACGCTGACATGGGGCGGCACACCCTCCCTCTCGCAGGGCTCGAAACGTCGCAGCGCAAGGAGCGGCTCCCAGCAGCACGTGCGAGCTGAGCCTGCGCGCTCAGAGACTGGGAGCGGCCCGACCCCGCTGCGCCCTAGGGCCCCGAAGACTTCACCCCCGCGCGGCCCATGCGCGGGCTCGGCCCGCACGCGCGCCCCCACTTCCGTGTTTACAATCCTCTTCCCTCCAATTCCGTGCGCTCATTGTCAGCGCCCCGCGGAGCTGCCACTCAGGCGCGCGCCCCGCGCCCATTGGCCCAGGCCAGTCCGCGCCCCGCCCCCTCAACCCCCGCCTTCAGATTCCGAGCGTTGCAGGCAGCTGATTGGCCGGCGCGGCCCGTCGCTGCCCTAGCGCTCGGGCCCCGAGGCACCTCGGCGCTTCCGCTACGGGTC
>NW_005842717.1:67701-72938 GCF_000455745.1 Alligator sinensis
TTCCTGGCTGGAGCTGGAGGCTGCCCGCGCCCGGGCTGCCACGGCCGAAGGAGGAGCCGAGCAAGTTCAGCTTGGAGCTCGCTCTACTGCCCGCTCGCCTCTGCTTGCAGGAGACGACTATGCCTACTTCACCTCCTCGTGCTCAGTAGTGCGCAGATGTCCCTGTGCACTTAAGATAGGTGCCCCTCTTATAGCCAAGGGGAAAAGGCCCCTCGTGAGGAGGGTTAACGGCTAGGATTTAAATCTCCCAGGGGGAGTCTAGGATTCTTCACTGAGGGGAAAGACCCTGGCTTCCACATCGGCTTAGGAAAGACAACTGCCACCCTGCACTCAGGCCCTTACACTTTGACAACCAAACTGGGACCTGATTTACTTCCTGTGTCCCTGAAAGTTTCCAACTGCCCTAGCCTATGTAGCCTTTTCCCAGTCCTCAGAAGCTGACCCTCTGGCCAAAGCACCTCCACTCATGTCAGATCAGGAACTCTTTATTCACATTTTGCTCTGCAAACCAAATAGAAACAGCTGCCTGCCAAAAAGACCTGTTGCTACCAAAAATCACACTGCACACTTCAGTGTCAGCAACAAACCCCAACCCTTCAATGCCGGGCATCTGAAAAAGAACACTAAAGAAGAAATATGCAGAGTAACTCCTGTCCTTTGCGTCCATATACGAAGCACATTTAAGTTTAAACTTAAGCAGTTGTGTAGAAGGGCCACTTGCACCAAAAAAGCAAGTACTCCATATATTTCAAGTTCCCTCCCAAGTATTTTGCTACAGGCACACAACAGGATGTGTACATCTTTAACTCTATCCTGTGCACTAGAAGTTTCATAATCTCTATCCAATACAATGAGATCTCCCTCCTACACCCAACAGCTACACAAGTTCCCACCATGTGGTATCAACATGGTAGTAAACATCCTCAGTCCTTAGCAGTCTGTCTCTCACTTCCCTCTCAAGTTTTTTTTAAGCATAGCTGTGCTCTTAGCTAGAAGAACAGCAGAATTAGACATTCTATTCCTAGACTGCTCCAGTTTTTATGCCGACTGTTACTTAGGATGAACCATTCGACACTCAGTTGGCACATCTACACAAGACACTAAATACGCAGTAGACTAATTCTACTGCACATTAGCGTGTCACAGCAAAAGCCATGCTAACGTGCAGTAGAATTAGTCTACCGCACATCAGCGTCACTAAAAAGGCGTGCACTGGTGCTACTGTGCAGCAGCGCCAGTTGCCGCACATTTAGTACCTATTACACATACTAAACTTAATGCACAGTAACTATAGTGTATTAATGCACATGTAGACAAGCCCTGTATCTCTGATACTTCCAAACCACAAGGCTTGGTGGGAAAAATTGGGCAACGTTTGAGTGACTACCTTTTATGTTCCACCTCCAGGCTGTAAAGAACAAAGTAGCTTCTATACCTAGATCTATCAGATGATAAGATTCATACAAAATAAGAGCATCTGTTTGACTTGTATCTGAGACATATTATTTAAGGCAAGGTCTACACTACAGAAAGTTTTGCTGGCATAGCTGTTACCTGGGAATGTGAAAACTGGACAGTCGTGCTGGCAAAGCCTGTGGTGTAGATGGGACTGCTAATGGAAAAATGTTTCTATGCCAGTTACACTGCCACTTGGGAAGATGGGAGCTATCCTGGCAGAAAATAGATTGCCTATGCATTCTTTCAGTTAGGGCAGTTCCTTTCAACTATGGAAGCTGAAGTCAGTTTCCTGAATGAAAATAACCACTAACAGATTCAAGTTTTGCTGCTGCAAGCAGATTGAAACACAGGGTTGTAGACTCTAGACCAGTGGTTTTCAATCTGTGACCTGTGGGCCACATGCAGCCCAATCAGCACACCGCTGCGGCCCTTGTGAAGTCCTGTTAAAACATTTTTTAAATGGATACACAGGAAGTAAATGGTGTGGGTGCAGCCCACATAATACACTGAGAGCTGCAAGTGTGGCCCACTATGGCAAATAGCCTGAGAACTACTACTCTAGACAATGGTCTTTGACAGGATATTTTGAGGTAAGCACAAGTTTTTAAAATGTAGGAAATATGCAAAGGACAGGAAAATGAACCATAGTGCAAGGTAACATTTATAGCTTGAAGGCAGATGTTCTGCAGACTTTATCTGTACAGACAAAGTACACACTTCATTAGCAAAAATTTACAAAATTAAAGTATCACTTTCCTATCTGGTATATCCTATTGCTAATGCAGTCCTTAAACTTGCTAATTCTTGTGAAACGAATCAGAACAGCTGCATATGTCATTTTAACCTTTCAACACGTCTACTTCCTAGAAAGTTGTCACATGGCTCAAAAATTCCAGTCTGTTAAAAAAGAAGTCTGAAGTGCTTGGTGTCATACAGGTCTGTCACATTAAAAAAGTTATAAATATGCAAGACAGTTACATTTCAACTCATAGCCAACTGCATTATAGAAACTTTCACAAAGTAAAGAACTCCAGTTACAGGTCCTTTGAGGAGAACTGTGATTTTCACAATAGATTTGCAATTTCAAGTCTTTGCATATATGATTTCTAGGATTTAATTGATATATTATGCTAACTGAGGGCTGTCAACTGATGAACCGCAGGCTACATCTGTCCCACAAGGGCTTAAAATGCAGCCCCCCAAATCCCTGTCTGGTGGACACTCTCCCCCCACCCCCAGGTTCATGCCCTCTGCTGCAGTAGAGGCTGTGATCTCCAAGGTCTCCCACTCTCCTCCAGCTTCTGCTTCCTGCCCCTGGATAGGGCTGAGCAGGGCAGCAGGAGGGTGCTGCATGCATAGCTGCGGGAGATCTAGGTTGCCTCCACACCAAGAAGAGCCAGTTTGCCCATGTTGCGTGTGCATGGCCAGGAGAAAGCTGCTCATGCACAGCAGAGGAAAGCCAACTTGATTGTGCTTCCCACGCAGCAGGGGAAAATTGGACTGCTCGTGTTGTGCATGCGGCCAAAGGGAAGCTGGTTTGTCTGTGTTGTGCACACAGCCAGAAGGAAGCCAGTTTGCCCACGCTGCATGCACAGCCAAAAAGGCACTGGTTTACCCATACTGCACGTACAGCCAAAAAGGAGGTTATAAAAGGAAGCCAACCTGCCCATATGGCAGGGGAGAGTCAGGCTGTTGTGTGCCACCCAGGCAGTTAGGGGAAGTGAGGCTGCCCACCTGGCTGGTGGGAGTGGGACAAATAGTAGAGATACCTGCAGGGTGTGTGTTGCAGGGGTCAGCAGCTTATGGGGTGTGGAGCCTCCTGCTGTCCAGAAGTTGGACAGCCCCGCACTAACTCTTCTGGAAGAAAATAGGAAGTTGGTATTTAATGGGGGGGCTTTGTTTTGTAGAATAGGCTGCTTCTTGGCAGGTATCAGGCAGGAAGAATTTTATTGCCTGGTGAAACAACTGATGATTACTATTAATGTCAGAAAAAGTCTAATACCTTAACTGAACGTATTAACTGGTGTAGTCAAAATTGCAAGTTGACCTTGTTTTTCCCCATAGTTGACCCTAGTACTTACAGTAAGATAAGTGCAAAAAGTTATATAAAACAGAGTAGGACATTTGACATTATTCACTTGGCATAAACAGGTCTTTAGTATTTCTTACAGAAGTTTTCAAGCAGGAAATAATATTACCAGAATATTGCCTTTTAAAATTATTTTGAGGTCAAGAACTTGTGACTGTATTTTACTACCCACCCCAGTAAAGTTTGTTTTGGTTTTTTTTTTAACGTAATTAAACTAGAACCTCATAACTTAGTAGTTGACAGGACAAACTTTTTACAGTAGTTATAAGATCAGTGCTCTTCTGGGCAGGTTTGTTCGTTAGCTTTTACAGGCAATTTATCAATGAAAAGGAAGACTACAGAATTGACATCTTTGGTTTTAAATTTCAAAGTTCAGCGATTTGTTCACATGAATTGATGCACTGTCAAGTGCATCCCAGAGAACTATGGTATTACTTAAAAGCGTTGTATAACAGCTTCACCCATCTTCCAGACCCCACCACACACTCCCTTCCTCACAGCGCCTCTCGCCAAGGCCCCCACACGCCCGCAAGCATGTATCCTTCCTGGGGATAGGAGCATGGACCTGAGACCCCCGTGGGCAGCTGTGTCACCCCTGGGACCCTGGCCATGGCACCTGCTCCTGACCCGGCTGAAGCACGCCGCGACAATCTTCCACGAGCAGGAAGAGGTCCCCAAAGCAGGCACTCCGGGGCATCACGTCTGACCTTAGGGGGACGAAGGCATTCGGGGGCTCAGGCTGCTCCGCTTCCCCCCGGGAGGGCAAGTGGAGACGGTCCCAAGGGACATCTTAAGGAGCAAATGCAACACACATTCAAAAAACCAGTGGAAAAAATGTCAAAAGCAAGATGCTAGTAAAGGGTGACAAAAGCTACTACTCGAAGTTCAGCCTCTCAAAAACAGCCCTGGAGTCATTCTGGGTGAAACCATATAGAAGCAGCTGATCAATGTTACTAAAAGATCATGAAAAAATATGAAATGATATGGGGAGGAAATATCCACCACATAGTAAGTGGTTATGCCCCACAGGATCAACATGTAAAAGGAGGAGATTCAGACATGTTGGAAGTCTATCCAATGAAAGATACTGTTGGGAATCTTGCTACCTGTCTGTTCAGCAAGATTAAATCAGAAAATCGCAGATGAAGGACATAAAAAGCTTTGTGTTGCTTATTTTTAAACAAACGGAAATATTGTATTGCTTCCAGAAAAACAGGCCTTGCATGCTATAAAACTGGAAGAATAAGGGTCTATGCAAAGTCACTGAAATTTGGAACAGTCCATTTTTTCCAGTTTTCCAGTTTCATGCTGGAAAACAGCACAACCAATGCCATATTTGCTTTACACATTCTCTTGGAAAAGTTCAGAGAAAATAAAAGCAACAACTGACTATCATCTTTGTAGACTTGAAAAAGGTGTAACAATGCATATGTAGTATGTTAAATATGACTAAGTCTACAGTGGTATGCTGGAAGGATCAATTGCATCTGGAATATTTATGACAAAGTGACACCAATAGTCCAGACTAAATACAGCACAGTATAGAATCTGCGTTAAATTCATCTACATCAAGGGTCACTGCTGAATCCATTTTTATTTTTAGTCGTCATAGATGTGATAAATGAGACCAAAAAAAGGGAACTACCTTAGACTCTTTGTTTGTTAGTGAATTAGTGGTATAAGGGGAAAG
>NW_005842717.1:72969-103506 GCF_000455745.1 Alligator sinensis
AATGCACTCTAGAGCAGGATGTTGGCCATATGACATGTTTACACAAGTGTAAAAAGAGTATGTTGTATGTCTGGCCCGGCCCTACATGGTGCAACTCACTTAGATCCAGCATTAAAAAAAACAAAACAAAAAAACCACCAGAAAAATCAGGGGCAGTCACATTACCGTTGAGCGTCACACCCCTATCATTCTCTGGTGTAGTTTGCTCAAAGTTTACAAAAAAATTATTATCTACTTCCTACTACATCCTAATGTCAAGTTACTGTAATATCACCTTTCACATAAAAACTGCATCTCTTCTCCGCACCCCCTCTTCCAGAAAGCTTATCTTCTGCTGGCTGTTCTGGTTAATTTACACTGAAGTACAAAAATCAATTTAAAAATTACACCAGTGTAAGTGTTTCATGTATTCAGGCTCTTAGACAAAAAGTCAAGAGCAGAAGGGTCAAGATAATCAATCACTGTTAGAAGAAGGGAGCTTAGAAGAGCAAAGAAATTCAAATGTCATGGATCAGTGGTTGCTGACAATAGTGCTCTCCTCAGCAAGGTCTGGCACTGTACCAAAAGCTGTTTTGTGCAAATGCCAGGAGCTGACACAAGCTCTTGGGATAAAAAAAATCCCAAAAAACTGAAAAGTGTAAGAATTCATAATTTGTCCCATTCAAAGACTCGGTCAGTCCCACGAAAAGAAATCAGCATGTGTTCAGTCACAAAAATGAAGGCGTTAAGGGGGCAAAATGTTTGGGCACTCTCTGTAGGAAATTACAAGAAAAAGCAAAGCACCTGCACGAGGAGTAGGTTGTGCACTTGAAAGCAACTGAACTAAGCTACACTACGCTGGTGTGAGCATATCCTGCAAAAATTTTAAGACAATATTTGTCAGTCAATTAATGCAACAAAGGTTTAAGATGCTCAAGGGGGAGACCAAAAATAAAGGTATCAGTGGACCAAAGTAGTCACTTGGCTCCATAGCTTAGTCGGCATACAACTGGCTTGTGGCAGAAGGCTGAAATAGCTGCCTATCCCGAACAGAGAATAATATTTTTTTTTAAGTTTGATTAGACCTAATTACTTTGTTAATAAAACCTTTACAAGTGAAATTCAAGGGTCACAAATTCAAAGGTAAGTGTTAGAAGCAGTTTTATAGATGACAGATTAGGAGGTAGATATGGAGGATTATGAATAATTATTTTCACCAAGTAAAATTTTTTTTTTCTTCCAATTAAAAGCAATAAAAAGGCAACGAAGTATTTAATATTTGAAGTCATTTTAGGTGTTACTTTTAACAAATGACTATAAGGTTGTTGAAGAGTGTTCTTTTAATTGAATAATACAACATAACAGAGTCAAATGAGCAGCCCTTGCCAGGATTTTCTATCCTCAGTGCAGTAACACTGTATTTTCTCCTCATGCCAGTGAGGTGCCCAGCATTCCCTTCCACCACTTAGTGTAGAGAGGGTAAGATTAGCCCATTCAGGATCTCCCTGCTGGGAAACTGATGGAAGCACTACTGGGAACTGGAAATTAAGTAGGCCCAAAAGGGACGTGGCAGGGACATCCACTGCAATTCAGGCTGAAAACCAGAGATGAACCGAGGAGAAGGCACCCTGGCTGCTGGATTGCAGGGGGCCGACCCCACTAGGGACTGAACCCAGTACTGGGACTGAGCCCATTGGGGACTGAACTGAGCCCACTGAGGAACCGGTCACAGGAGAGCAGGCTGAGAGGAGAGAGACATGTTAAGATAACCAGGCCAAGTGTTCACCCAGGTCTGACCTAGGTATTTTTTTTGTTCTGGTCTACACAAGAAACTGAACTGGGAGAACCTTCCTCACTGGGCTACAGAGCTCACAGGATCACAGAAGAGACAGCAATGATGGCTCCCAGAAGTGCCTGCAGAGCAAAGTGCTCCTCCCCTACAAGAGCAAGATGGTCCTACCCTATAGAACTGAGGGCCAACTTCCTATTTTCAATTTGTGGCAGACAAGTAGATGCTTTGAGATAAAGGGGAGGGACAAAAAGCTAGGATTAACCACCAGCACGCAGTAGGCTATATTGAGGCAACCCCTGGACTGTTCTGACTGGATGCACGGTACTAAATTGATTGGATGCACAGTAAAGAAATAGCCAAAACTAAACAAGAAATTGCAGAAGGGCTGGCTGTGTCCCTTCTCTATTTGAATGTTTAGAAGCAAAAGCACAAAACTGAAGCTGAAAGATGACAGAGGGACAAATACTGAAATGCCCGTCACTGTGGTAAACTGGGGGAAAAAACTTCATAGCTTGATGGATTCAAATACTGATGCAAGTTTCTTGTAGCTTAAAATACATTTTAGATTTTTTTTTCCAAACAAAGATTATATCACCATGGAGGCCAGTTTTCTCTAGAGAAAAAAAGTAGTGCTCATCTAGCAAACAGTGAGATGATAAAGAACTGAGGACAGGAGATGTCATTCTGCTGATAATTGCTATTGCACTTCCAGGGTGAAACTTTAGAGGAACATATTTCTCAATTCTTAAACTAGACTCCAAGAATACCCAAGATGATGTGAAAAAACACAGCATCACAACATATCCATCCTTACTAATGTGCCAGTGGAGACACTGGCTTCTCTTGCAGAGCCTTAAAGTAGGAAATTGCACAGGTACTGTATAGTAAAAGTAGTGTAGGCAAAAACAGATCTTGGAAGAACTGACTACTGGAAGAATGTGGGAAATGAATATCTGACCAGAACAATCTTTATTTCTGGCACTTACCATTCTAGAAAGTTTACAGAATTCTTAATAGTCACCACTATATAAGCAGTTCACCTGATGTGCACTCAGAGCTATCTGAATCTTCACGTGTTGTCTGCGTGAGATGACAAAACATTTCCTTTTCAGACACTATGATCAATATTCAGAATGGTAAAAGACAAACCACCCTATACAAGAAACCCACGGACCAACATACATATCTACACAGAACCAGCAATCACCCTAACCACACCAAGAAAGTTGTAATATACAGCCACGCCTTCCAATACCACTGGATTTCCACAGAGGAGAATACCCTCTATCATCACCTCGCAAATCTCAAAAGGGCTTTCACCTAACAAGGACACTCCTCCAGAGAGACAGATTGCATTTTTGAAAGAGCCACTTAGACCACATGAAGAATTGCTGCAGTTTAAAAAGAAATTCCCCACAAATCACACACCATTAGTTATGACATACCATCCTTCCCTGGAACCTATATAGAAAATCCCCAAACAACTGCAACCCATGCTAGAAGAAGACCCAGTTCTTAAAGAGATCTTTCCAGAACCATCCATCCTAGCCTTTACACAAGCACTGAACCTCACCAACTTCATCACCTGAAGCAAGTTTCCTATGGCCCAAAGCACATCGAATAGATCCAGACCATGCCACGACAAGAAACGTAAAACCTGCCAACACATCTCCACCACACCCACAATAACAACACCCCATAACAGAACTATCACCATTCCTGGATCTTATACCTGCACCTCCAGAAATGTTACACATCTCATTGAGTGCACCAAATGCCCTGATGAAAAATATGTAGGAGAAACCAAACAACTGCGTACCAGAATGAACACACACTGAAAATCTATCAAAGACAAAAATACCCAACTACCTGTGGGTGCACACTTCTCACAAGACAAACACTCTCTCCAATCTCTCATTGTTAATCCTCAAAAGGGAATTTACAAAACACGTCTTGAAGACAAGCCTACAAGCTTTACTTCATAAATCTACTGGATGCAAAACAATCATGAACTAAATATAGACACTGGAGTTATGGCACATTAAAACCTTCCTGCCATCAGGTAACCCCAGATAACCTCTTTGCATTTTCCCAGCTACATTCTATCACCAGGTCAACATTCCCACTATTCCCTCCATCCACCTGCCTGTCTTACCCCTATTTTGTCTCCCATTCCCTCTGATCCCCACTGCCACGCATTTGCATTTTCACAGACCTGCATTTTGCATATTGGCCTCAATTCTACCATGGAGAACACAACATCAACCAACAGACTCTTCCTATGCCTGAAGAAGGGTGTTTGTGCCCAAAAGCTTGCAAAGAACAATTTTTCCAACTATTTAGTTGGTCTAATACAAAAAATATCACATTTACCCAAAGAACCTTGTCTGCCTATGTCCTTAGACCAACATGCTACAACCAATAACCCTAAAGCTACAAGTCTGAGTAAGTGTCTGTCTGTCTCCTGGAGTTGTAGGCTGCATAATAAAGTATAGCTTCTCCTCTAAGAATACACTTGTTTTCTTTTAGTTGATACTACTTTCCAAAAGCAGGAAGAATGGCTCTTCAGTTGGAATTAAAGACAAAAGGCTTAAATCCCAGCCTTATCTTTTTTTTAATGTAGCAGGGCCTCACTGAGACAAAAGCAAGCATACTCTGCTATTCCACATGATGCTTTGATTACAGGTCAGCATGTCTGTCGCCAGAGCTCCGATATTTCCATTGCACATCCAATTAGATTTGAGAATGTTATTATATTCACATGGTTAAATCTAAATGGATAGAGCTCACAGACAGCTGACCTAGTATCTAAATAACTTAGTTTTCATGCAATTTCCTGTCAATCATAGCCCTGAAATGCAGCTCAACTCTGGAAAACTGTTTTTGGAAATAGCATTTCTTATAGATCTGTTGTCCTTTGTGATTAAAATGAGAGTCACTGATAAACTCCTACTAGCACTCTGAAAGCAACACAGCTTTGACACCAATTTGGATTTAATGTCGATATATGTCCTAATTGTTAAGTTTCAAACAAACAAAATGCTGCTGAACACTCAGGCAGAAACTGTAGTAGCAAACTGTTCAGGTATAATACCAACAGAATTTAGCTTGCTGAATCTTTTCCTGGTGAGAATCCATGACAGACCAAGACTACAACTTGATTAGGTGGAGTTTTCAAGACTTGAGGTTAGGATAGGAGATGTGGGGGTATATGCCCCCAACATAATCTCCAGTGGTGTCATTTCTGCAGTTCTCATCAAGAAAACTATTTTAACTGAAAGAATCTGCTCGGCAAAAGGAGGATCTAATAGATATCTCTAAGGCAGTTCTATTCCAAATGGTGTTGCTTTAAAGTATTCTGGTACACTTTAGATTCAAAATTAATAGTGGCAAAGTACTACCAAAAGGAGTGCCAGTCACAGATTACTTCTTCCCAACACAGAAGTGAGATCTACACTATTGCCACCTGTTCCCTATTTTAAGTGTACATTTTTATGTATCAAACAGCTAACTAATATTTTGACTTTCAAAGGCAGAAGTTCAACTTTTCCATACCTAAATAGTAGCCATCTAAATTTGAGTTAAAAGAATAGTTTAAGTCAGAATGAAATAATTTTTAAAGTGCAATTTAATACAGCCCAGAAGATCTAGCAGGAAAAAAAAAATCTATATGCATGTCACAATCAATCTGACAGCTATTCCAGACAATTTATAATAAGCTAGCCATTACCATTTATTATTGTTCCTTGACTAGTGTTCTTTTGTTCTTACTGGTACAACATTAAAGGCAAATCCTAGATTCCTGGGCCTCTAAGAGAAAAATTCTTAAGGAGACTGTTCTACTGCTCTCCGAGCAGACAGAAGATGAAAACTTGCATGGTACTAATGGCACTTAAGTATGTCACCCAAAATCCTAAGAGGCTGTTTGTTTGTTAGTTTCTCAAAGAAGGAAACACCTGCAACTTGTCTTTGATGCCATTTTCTCTGACTGACTTCAGTTTTAGGTGGCAGTTGTTGTTCATGAACCAAGCTAAGAATATATCAGTATATGTCAGTTCCTGGTTAGCGTAATGAAAGGCTGCGGAAATCACATACCTACTGCTAAATAGATATGGGTTCCTTTCTACATTTTAAATATTCTCTCTCTCTCTCTCTCTCTCTCACACACACACACACACACACACACACACACAGTTTGTGAGAATGAGAAAAGTATGCTGCAGCAGAACTGATGGTCTATGTTCAAAGTGAACACTATAAAACTAAACTCCAGGAGTATATTCTCAATCCCTATTTACATTAGGGAAATGAGAGTCTTAATTCATTACAACAAACATGCCAAGTTTTAACCAAAGTTTTTTCTACTTATCTAAAACTGCATTTTTATTCAGGGATGAACATTTACCATATTTCTCACATGCAATCTGCACTGCAAGTTCCAGCAGCTGGTTTTGGGGGGGAAGTACATGTGAGAAAATATGGTATAAGTGGTTTCTGCTGGTTATGGGCAAGAGTGAAAGTACTCACAGGGAGCAGACTCTTCTCCCTACCTTTTGCTACTCAATACTTACTACAAAGGAAAGATTTTTTTTTCTTCATTCTGCCTTTCAAAAAAACCCTGGACATGTTATATTCCAGGATATGCTTTATGCAAAAAAATACAGTAGTTACTGAAGTCAAATTCAGCTGAAATAGCCAAACATTCAAGTAAAAAAGTGGACCCCAAACCTAAACAGTTTTTTCACAGCAAGCAATTTTCCACGCATTAAAAATTTCTCCACATTTGGGCATAAGAAAACGATATTCTGTCACTAGGATATACCATTAACCACTAAAGGGTTAAGGAAGGAAAAATATTTTGAGAATGCAGACCAGATGTTCCTTTAAGAATCATTTCTATACCAGCAGCTTAACTAAATGACATCTGGACAAAATGGAGGATAAAGTACAGTTTTACTTGTTCCTCTCCATACTCAGATTCTAATCCACAGGGTTTTAACTGGATTGAACAGCAGAGTGTACTCCATACCACTACTGGTTCAAATATGTCCAGACAAATGTAATACAGCTAACTGGTCAAGTTTAAAAAGATGAAAGTCAAAAGGATGCAATTTTCATCACAATGGAAGATGAAGTTTGAAAGCAGAAACAAGAAAAAGATTATGACTAAAGACTCCAAGTAGGTGTACAGAGTTGGGTTCCCTGCCAGTTGTAAGGTAAGAAGTAATCTGAAATGTCATCTGTAAAAGTAGGAAGTTTGCTTTAAAATAAACAATTGAATGGACTAAATTATATAAGTGGGGAAAGGGTTAAGCATTATTCTACTACTAATAATTTTTCCCCAATCACAGATAAGCACAAGCAGGTACATGATCATTTTAACTGAAGTTCCTAGCTGAAACATTCTAAATAAATCATAGACAAACATACCAGCACCATCTTCTTTCTGTCTCAATATTTTTCCATCAGGTGAAAATCCTGGAGGGGCTCCTTTTCAGATCCCCAATTTTGCATGCAGGTCTTCTACCTCCCTGTGGCAATAATATTTTTAGAATTAAAACAGACCTTCGGCTCATGCCACAGGGGGGATTTTTGATGGAATGCCAAAAAGCAAAAGGAGTTTTCACAGTTCAGCCTGACATCAAATGAAATCAGCTTCTCTAAAAAAGCAGTTTGATTCCTCTTGATTTTAACTAGGTCTGAAAAAAATCCAAATCTATATTTGCTCATTTGGGGCACATTTGAAAATAAACACAATAAGAAAACCCAAACAAACCAAAAAATAAAATCACCAACATGTGCCCCTTAAGGCACCTGAAACACAATACATATTGCTGCCTACCTGGGAAGTAAGGAATAAGTAAGTTTGCTGTATAAAGTGATGTGGGGTTTTTGTTTGTTTGTTTGTTTAGTTTTCTGTTCTGCAGTACATGGTTTTTTTTTAACACAATGTATTATATATCTGCAGAAACAATATTAAACCAGCAGGCACAAAAAAAGCGTTCATGCAACTTTTCCACATAATATAACATATGAAAAAAGGGTTAAAAAAGCAGGTAGCCATTTTTCTCTGGGACTACTTCTGGAAATTCTGGCATGGTTAAAATAATATTAATTCACATTTTTTATAATTATTTCAGCCTTGGCCAAGCATAATGTCTACCATAAGAGTAGACACAACAACTTTGTGGCTTATTCCTTGTTTTATCAATTGCATTAATGTGTGACCAGGTAACAACTCGAGACGTGATTAACTGGTTAATCATGTCTTAAGCACAACTTGTGCCTGGGGCCTCAGATTCAGATCTGGCCACCATTGTCCATGCGCACGTAACCTCAAGTTAGACTACTGGAGTGTGTTCTGTATGGGACTGCCATCAATACATAAGCAGTGGGGGAAAATATTATTGCGGGTAATGGAGGGCTGAGCCCTGCCTGATCTCTATCCCTCCCACAGGGCTGTTACGGGACCACCACGTGCTGGTTCTGTACACAGTGGCAGAGGAGCAGCTGTATGTCAAGTGATGCTGGGCGCTGCAGGACACCAATGCCACAGTGCTACTGTTCTCGCTGCCTGCCACATACAGATAACAATGAGAAATACAAAAATGATGAAAATAGCCTGTATAATGTTTAGGTTTACTAGTATGTTGCATAATGAAATGTGAACTCATTGCAGTGTTGATTTTATCACCCTGCATGCATTTTAAATACTGCTTTTCTAAACCCTTGCCACCAAAGAGGCCACAATTGAGTAGTAGGGTGACAACTGAGTAGTAGGGTGACAAAACAAAATTCTTTTCACAGTGGATTCTTAAGATTCATAATGTTATTTTTTGTTGCATTTTACAGCTGCAAAATTATTTAATTTTATCCAATGAACTACTTCTAAATTATTAGTGAGACTCATGGCTACACAACTATTAAAATATGTAAAATATGTGAAATGGTATCAAATACCTGCAAAACAAATTATGAAATCAATTCAAATTAATAAACAGATTAATTTAACAAAACCTGCAACTTATGTATAACGTTTGTCAAAACTACAATATTTGTACTCCTTGTTCAGGTACATCAGCATTATTGAATCACGTGGTCCTTTGGCATATGATCTTTGTCTCCTAAAATAAGCAGTTTTATAGACTAATTATTGCCACATCTTCATAAGTAAGTGCATAACCAGCTACTTAAAAGGACAAACTATGATAAGTCTGTTTTACAATTCCATTCTACACATAGTAGCCCTTGGGTAGTTGCTTCCTACCCCAAAAAAATATCTTGACCCCTTGCAAAAAAAAAAAAAAAAAAAAAAAAAAAAAAGACTACAACATACCCTATTTAATTAGGTATGTAGCAGGGAACCCCAGCCCTGTTTCTAGTGGGGCTTGACAGGGTAGAGTTATAAGTAACAGCACAGATGGACCAAGCCTGGGACTGATAGCGATAAGACAAGGTGGCTAGCGGCTAATGAGCAACTGTTCACCTCCAGTGATGCCAGGGAACCAGGGAGGAAGACTCCTAAGCAGGTCAGGCCTGCGGGTTGCCTTTACCCAAGAAGGGAGACTTCTGGAGGTTCTTTTTAGAAGCAGTTGGCTTGTGTTATTTGTTCAATTGAGACTTAAGACTGGAAGACTGGATTGTATCTGCAGAGTTAGAGGTGGCCACAAACAAGTGTCCTGGGGTGTGTCCCCTGCTATACAGGTAGAAGACAGCCCAAAGCAGTGATGCAGAAACTAGTATATGGAGACAAAACCCCAGGCGGCAGGGGGCTGCCATCAAGGCCAGGCTGATTCCCACAGAGACTAAGGTCTTATACTATGGACCAAGGCAGGGTGTCGTCAGAGAGAAAAAGGGGGCCAAGTCTACTATAGCTGAAGCCCCAACAAGCCCTCAGAAACCAGCAAAAGCAACCCCTTAAAGGGAGAATGCTGTGTGGGCACAGGTGGACAAGAGTCTCAGGTAAAACAACTGGCTTGATCAGATGGACCCCAGGCTACTTGCAAGTCTGCTGCTGGTCCAAGAACTCCCCACTTCCTGACAATGTACAACATCAAAGTTGTGGCAGGTGAGAAATGGGAGGTATAGGGAGGTTGAGAAAAAGAGCAGTCAAGCAGGGAGGACCCTATCTACATTATAGATTCTATGACGTGTTACCACCATGGATGCTTCAACCATACACTTCCTTACGCTTTGTAGATTCATAGATTGTACGGCCAGAAGGAACTTCGAAAGATCATCGGGTCCAGCTCCCTACACCAAGCAGGAAAGATAACTGGGGGTCAGGTGACCCCAGCAAGGTAACTGTCTAGTCTCCTCTTGAAGATTTCCAGGGTAGGCAATTGCACCACCTCTGGAGGGAGCTTATTCCAGAGTCTGGACACCCTGACTGTGAAGAAGTTTTTCCTAATGTTGAGCCGAATCGATCTTCCAGGAGTTTGTGGCCATTACTCCTAGTTTTCCCCTTGGGTGCCCTGGTGAACAATTGCTCACTGAGCCCTTGATGTACTGCTCTATTGTAGCGGTAACCAGGTCCCCTCTCAGCCTTCTTTTCCTCAGGCTGAAGAGTCTCAGATCCCTCAGCCTTTCCTCATATGGCTTGCTGTGTAATGAGACTGATCATATAGGTGGCTCTTTGGACTCTCTCAAGCTTGTCCATGTCCTTGTTAAAGTGTGTTGCCCAGAACTGGACGCAGTAGTCCAGCTGTGGTCTCACCAGTGCTGAGTAGAGCAGAAAAATCACCTCCCTGGATTTGCTGCAGATGCATCAATTCATGCATGCCAGACTATTGTTTGCGCTACTGGCTACACAATCGCGCTGCCGAATCACATTCATACTGTGGTCTATTATTACTCCCAGGTCCCTTTCATTTGTTGTGCTAGTCAGTTTGGTGTTGCCAAGCCTGTAGGTGTTTCGGGGGTTGCTCGTCCCAAGGTGGAGCACTTTACATTTCTCACTTCATCAGGTTCCGATCCGCCCAACTTGCTAGCCTGTCTAGGTCCACCTGTAACTGTAGCCTATCTTCAAGTGTGACCACGCTTCCCCATAACATGGCATCATCCGCAAACTTGGCCAGTGAGCTCTTCACCCCCACATCCAAATCATTAATAAAGATGCTGAAAAGTACCGGACCAAGCGCCGACCCCTGAGGGACACCGCTGTCCACTTCTCGTAAGGATGACGGATCCATTCACTACGACTCTCTGGGTCCTATCCTGCAGCCAGTTTCTCACCCACCTGACTGTCTCAGAGTTAACCCCACAATCCTTCAGTTTTCTCACAAGGACATTGTGGGATACTAAGTCAAAGTTGCCTTTTGGAAGTCTAGGTATACAATGTCAACCTGCTCTCTCATGTCCAGGTGGCGAGTTACCTGGTCATAGAAGGAGATAAGTTTGGTAAGGCAAGACCTACCCGTGATGAAGACATGCTGGATGTCACTCAGAATCTTACTTTCTGCAAGCTTATCTCAGATAGACTCCTTGATGAACTTTTCTAGGATATTCTCTAGGATGAAAGTTAGGCTGATTGGCCTATAGTTAACTTGGTCCTCCCTCCTGCCCTTCTTGTGGATGGGCACAATATTGCCCTTTTCTAGTCATGGGTGACTTGTGCCTTCTGAGTCTGGGGGGACACTAGATTGCCGACAGGGTGGCGGGGGCAGCAAGGGTCCCCGCAAGGCCAATCACCAAGAGCGGAACCACCAGTGGCGAAACTGGAAGTGCACCCCCTACCTGTCGCCAGTGTTTCCAGATAAACTCTGTGTCAGTCCTCACATGGCCTATGGGGTACATGTAGAGTAATTGGCATTTTGTGTCTCCTTCCCTTTGGAGGACACCTTTTTCCAGGAGTATTTTGTGTGTCCGCTTTAAGTTTTACATTTCTGACCTGTTTAAAATTATAGTTATTTATTTTCAAAGCTTTACTATATTTATAAAAGTCTGATTATCTGTGTTAAAAAGACTCTCTTGGTGTAGCACTATATCTAGAAAATCGATGCTGGGATTTTCTTTAAAAAAAAAAGAAAAGAAAGACACTTAATTTATTGAGAGGGATTAGTAGACCTGCACTAGACTTGAAGTCTAAGGACAACAAGGCTTGGTAGAAGCCTTACATCCTCATTTTTTGGGGTAAGTGGAACTCTAGTAAGGCACTTAAGCTATGGGTAGGCAAATATTAGTATAAACTCTTGTCAGCCTTGCAAATTGTGCAGAGCTGTTTTCCACTAAGTAGACCTCATACTTGTAAGATTATTACTGCTATACCAAGGAGAAAGAGGGAAGCTGGGAACGGTGGTAAGAGCAGGGAATCTCACTGAGTTGACTTTCGGAAAGAACACATACGCACAGAGGGCAAAAATACCAAGCGCAAGCAGAATTTAATTTACCAAGCCTGTAGGTGTTTCGGGGGTTGCTCGTCCCAAGGTGGAGCACTTTACATTTCTCACTTCATCAGGTTCCGATCCGCCCAACTTGCTAGCCTGTCTAGGTCCACCTGTAACTGTAGCCTATCTTCAAGTGTGACCACGCTTCCCCATAACATGGCATCATCCGCAAACTTGGCCAGTGAGCTCTTCACCCCCACATCCAAATCATTAATAAAGATGCTGAAAAGTACCGGACCAAGCGCCGACCCCTGAGGGACACCGCTGTCCACTTCTCGTAAGGATGACGGATCCATTCACTACGACTCTCTGGGTCCTATCCTGCAGCCAGTTTCTCACCCACCTGACTGTCTCAGAGTTAACCCCACAATCCTTCAGTTTTCTCACAAGGACATTGTGGGATACTAAGTCAAAGTTGCCTTTTGGAAGTCTAGGTATACAATGTCAACCTGCTCTCTCATGTCCAGGTGGCGAGTTACCTGGTCATAGAAGGAGATAAGTTTGGTAAGGCAAGACCTACCCGTGATGAAGACATGCTGGATGTCACTCAGAATCTTACTTTCTGCAAGCTTATCTCAGATAGACTCCTTGATGAACTTTTCTAGGATATTCTCTAGGATGAAAGTTAGGCTGATTGGCCTATAGTTAACTTGGTCCTCCCTCCTGCCCTTCTTGTGGATGGGCACAATATTGCCCTTTTCTAGTCATGGGTGACTTGTGCCTTCTGAGTCTGGGGGGACACTAGATTGCCGACAGGGTGGCGGGGGCAGCAAGGGTCCCCGCAAGGCCAATCACCAAGAGCGGAACCACCAGTGGCGAAACTGGAAGTGCACCCCCTACCTGTCGCCAGTGTTTCCAGATAAACTCTGTGTCAGTCCTCACATGGCCTATGGGGTACATGTAGAGTAATTGGCATTTTGTGTCTCCTTCCCTTTGGAGGACACCTTTTTCCAGGAGTATTTTGTGTGTCCGCTTTAAGTTTTACATTTCTGACCTGTTTAAAATTATAGTTATTTATTTTCAAAGCTTTACTATATTTATAAAAGTCTGATTATCTGTGTTAAAAAGACTCTCTTGGTGTAGCACTATATCTAGAAAATCGATGCTGGGATTTTCTTTAAAAAAAAAAGAAAAGAAAGACACTTAATTTATTGAGAGGGATTAGTAGACCTGCACTAGACTTGAAGTCTAAGGACAACAAGGCTTGGTAGAAGCCTTACATCCTCATTTTTTGGGGTAAGTGGAACTCTAGTAAGGCACTTAAGCTATGGGTAGGCAAATATTAGTATAAACTCTTGTCAGCCTTGCAAATTGTGCAGAGCTGTTTTCCACTAAGTAGACCTCATACTTGTAAGATTATTACTGCTATACCAAGGAGAAAGAGGGAAGCTGGGAACGGTGGTAAGAGCAGGGAATCTCACTGAGTTGACTTTCGGAAAGAACACATACGCACAGAGGGCAAAAATACCAAGCGCAAGCAGAATTTAATTTAAAGCTATTAATCCATTATGAATTGTAAATGTTCCAGCTGCATTAATAAATCGTCTCCTTTTTTAATAAAAGAAGAATACAATGTGGTATCTTACTGATCTGTTGGAGCTTGTAAACTGCTGTCAAGAAACTAACTGCATAAATAATGCCCTATGGCTAAAACTACCAGCATACTAGAAAATTCCTTGGTGGGGAAGAAACAGAAAAGCAGCCACATTTCTCAAAGAAAACTCAAAAGAGGTATTTGAATGTCCTGGTATTCCACTTCCCTGGTTGTACCCCAAAATGCCATCTTAACTTTACAATTAGTTTATGACTGCATTATTGTAGGAACCTTAACAGATATGCTTACATCTCACATTATAGCTCCATAGGCTCTCTACCTTTTCCATTGCTCCAACCACAAAGTAATCAGAAAGTATCGTGAGGCACATCCACATGTGCTGGCACATATTGCGCCAAGTTTATTACTTCTGGGTGCTGCGTTTACATATGCACCTGGAACCACAGCACATTGAGCCTGGTCAGAACAGCCCCAGCTGCCAGGGGGCCCGGTGGGGTCAGACTGCCAGCCTGGGGCTTCTCCCACCCAGTTCAGTGTGCTGCAGAGGGGCTGACTAGAGAACAAGGGTACTCCAGCATGGGGCTAGTCAGCAGGCAGCCCCGCACTGCAGCTCCCTTGTGCCCCAGCTGGCCCAATCAGGATCTACACGTACATTGCTGTGAACAACTCTGCAGCAGGATATTACTTGCTATCTACAAGTACTAACCTGCTGCAGAGTTCATTAGTTTCCTACAACCTGATAGGGCCACGCATGTCAACACAGAGATGTTTATTGAAGAGCTAATTAGGCAACTGCAATAAACGTCTGGTGCAGACAAGCCCAGTGTTTCCCTTCTATTAAGTACAAAAAGTAAGAAAGACCCATAGATGTGAGCATTTACCTTGGTGTTACTATGGCGTGGAGTCTGCCTTTGCTGTAGCAGAGAAGCAAACAGAGACAAATGTTACGAGGAGGAAGGTAAACATCTACTGCTGTCTGACCACGGTTTTGGCTTATACTACTCTCTCTCTCAGCCCACTGCCTGTATTACCAGTGAGGAAGGCTCATCCTATCATGTCTTTTTCTAAACAGTGCTTCAAAGTTCTAATTTTACATTAGTATCTTATCTTAGCCACATTCTCATTCTCTCTTTTGCAGTTTCCTGTTGGACTGGTCAAATGAGGTCAGATCTAGAAGGATCAAATCTTTCTGTAGGGACCCACTCAAACTAGTACCCTAATAACCCTTCCACTGACACCCACAGAATTGTGTTGATCACTGCTATAGTATGACCCTCTGCTTCAACTCTGATACGTCTCATTCTCATCTGGTTTAAACCTGAGTAACTAACTTCAGTTTGCATCGCCTCAGTGAAGACATTTTTTTTTCTGCTGCTCCACTTAGCATAGAGCTCTTGCTTGGTTCATCTGCATAATAATGAAGCCTGCAAGGTGATATTTACAAGAGCCAAGTGTTCTTACAGGTAAAGAAGACAGATCCAAAAATGGACTTGAAAAGAAAGTTTGTACCCAAAGGTGAGAACTTTTGGTGAAGCCCTCATTAAGCTAATGCCTAACTCTGGAGGTACCCAAACTTCATGGGCATGCCCAGAGGAGCCCCACCATGCGGAGCTGCAAACATGTCTACAGCACCACATACCACACCATCAATTTTATTTCATCAAATCCCTCAGATTCCTAAATATATAGTTTTCCCACCCTCTCATTCACCATGTTTTTAAAGGGAAAGTTGAAGCATTTGAAGAGGATTCTAAGCTATGGAACCACAGGAGACTAAAGAGCTCTCTAGGACAGAGAAGGGCAGGATTTCAGGCATGCCCCAGTCCTCAGCATTTCCAATTAGCTTTAGACTGATCCCTGTTAGTGTACTGAATGTTTAGATTCCATCTTGAGGTGCCCAACTCTTCTCAGGCAATATGTGGAGCTTGTTGGGGGCTTTGAATTACAAAGGATGGGGATACCCAGAAGTTAACTACCATTTAGGTCATTAAGTCCTCTACTGCATCCTGCTTGACTAGCCATTGACAGAGGCAATGAAGTAATGTGTATTAAAAAAAAATAAAAATAAAACTGAGACCTGTTATATCTACTTGGAATATTTTAACTGCTCTCTTATTTACCAATATAAAAAGTTTTAAAACTATATCCTATAGTCTTCACACAAGACAATTTATTTTTACCTACTGGAGTTTCTACCAGGGGATAAATCCAAAAGAAAGTAGAGACTGTTGCAACATAAGGAAGGGCCTGCAGTTTCATAGATTTCATGGACATTAGGGGCTGTAAGGGACCTCATGATACCATCGAGTCCAGCCCTCCCGCTACAGGCAGAAAGTCAGCTGGGATCAAGTGACCCCAGCAATAAAAACATCTACCTGTTTTTTAAAAGTCCAGAGTAGGTGCTTGCACCACCTCTGGGGTGAGTCTGTTCTAGACCCTAGACACTTGCACCATAAAGAACTTTTTTCTTATGTCTAGTCTAAACTGGCTTTCCTGGCATTTACAGCTGTTAGACCTTGTTATCTCTTGAGGAGCTCTGGTGTACAGCTGTTCTCCCAGGTCCTGATGTATCCCTCTTACATAATTGTAGGTTGTTTCAAAGTCCCCCCGAGCCTTCTCTTTTCCAGACTGAAGAGTCCCAAGTCCTTCAGCCTCTCCTCGTACAGCCTGCCCTCCAGGACTTGGATCATACGAGTGGCTCTCCTCTGGACTCTCTCAGGCTTTTCCACATCCCTCCTGAAGAGGGGGGCCCAAAACTGGACTCAGTACTCCAGCTGTGGTCTCACCAGGGCCGAGTAAAGCAGGAGGATGACATCCCTGGTTTTGCTTGAGATGCATCGGTGGGCGCATGCCAGAGTTTGATTTGCTTTGCCAGCCACAGCATTGTATTGCATGGGCGACTGATGCCTCCCATGTCTGGGGGGCACCAGATTGCCAACGGGGGGAGGAGGGTCCCCCAGTGGCCGATTGCCAAGTGCAGAACCACTAGCGGCAAAACCGGAAGTGCACTTCAGCCGGCCATTCCAGTTTGGCGGCTGGCACTTCCAGGGGGTGCACCCCCTACACATCGCCAATGCTTCCAGTCCTCAGGAACTTCACCAGAGCACGAGTTGTGGAAGAGTTTTGGCAGGGGTTCCGCAATGACTTCAGCCAGCTCTTTCAGCACTCTCTGATGAAGATCATCTGGTCCTGCTGACTTGTATATGTCTAATTTTATTAAATCGTCATACACTAATTCTACAGCAATAGTAGGAAGGTGATTATTCCTACTGTGCTCATCCCCTACTCTACCTGGCATGGTTTTCTCCTTGGTCTGGTGAAACACCGAGGCAAAGTAACCATCTTACTTCCTTCCCAGTAAGTTCAGATCTCCATTTGGGTACTGAATTCGGTAAGCCAGTTATCAGTGTCTGTGCTTCCAAAACTTCTTGGTTCAAAATGTATATGAATATGCATCTCCACCCAACTGCTTCCTGGGACTGATGTTTTGTCTAACCCTACCTCTTCCCCATCACTGTCAAAAGTTACTACGAATTTCTGTACAAGCCTCTGTATGCCTATTGTATTACAATACTGTATACTAGATATTACACTGTTTAAAAGTAATTACAAGTTGAGATATATTAAAGAGTAACAAACGTGTTCCCTCTCCCTTTTTTTGGGTGGGGTAGAAAAAAAGTACCCCCAACACACACACACACACTTTCCCATTCATGTCATTCTAACAGTCACTGTAGCTCTTAGATCAAGTAAGTCTGACTAAACGTCCTAAAAAATCAAGTACTATTTTACTATTAAAGTACAGAAAAGTGAAAAGCTCTTACATCCCCTGCCCGCTGCAGCTGCTACACTCTTGTAACTCATTTTTTCTAATTTATGCCTTAGTCTTTTCCCTGAAATTACTGCATCAAAACTATACAATTCAATTCAGTAACATCATGTAAGCAAAAAATGTCAGTTATTTGCATAACCTCCTTCCAAAATGTTAGAATAAAAATGAAAATAATGGTAATACTTTAACTAGATTCAATACACAGTCAAGGCAAATATTTTAAAATGTGACAACTAAACAGACTGACAACATATTGCATAGACTACCCTATAAATTGTATGTATTTTGCTTTCAAGTACCAAGATTAAGAGACAACTTCTTCCTTCTTACTGTGAACAGTAATTCAAGAATGACTTTTACAGAAAAACTGAATGATCTGGAAAATGCTAACACAGCACAATAAATGTTTGAGTTTACTTATGCATAAATTTATGCTGGTAACATTCTCCACAGACACCTAATATATTACAATACATTCATAAGTGCATGATTTAATACATTAAAAAGTGCATGATTTTTTTTCCAAACTATTTGTTCTTTTGTTGATAAAATTTTACACTGTAATGAACAGCATCCATAACTTGTAACTGTAATTCAGTCATGCTTTATCCTAACAATTTACTGTGCATACAAAATGTGTAACTGCAAAAAATATAGGCTATTTTTTAGGCCCAGTATTTCAAAACAGGTGTTTGTTAGTCACTGACTAAACTTCCACACACATTTTTATGCATGTAAAAAACAACATTCTTCTGCATGATTGAATTTTGTGTAAGAGTGCCTTGAATTCTCAATGGAAAATTAGAAGTTTAGGTTTAGTAAAATTCAGGTTCTTTGGAAGAAACACCTACACTTACCTTAATCCTGGAAGTATACCGATCCAATATTAAAAAGATTAAAAGTGACACAACAGTATTTTTCACAGATTAACATTATAAATTTTTATAAGCTTCTATGGTTTAAAATAATGTTTAATTATACTTTAAGTACTCTGGTATCATAAACGTGATCTCAAAGTTTGAATCACTCTTGTGCATTTTAAGACTGCTTTAAAAAGCCTGTTAAGTGACTAAAACTAGACCCCAAATATCTCTGTGGATGCAAGTCCACCATTTCGGTGCCATCAACTTCCTAAAACCATCACTGACTTGGTACATAACCTCTAGGTGCCATTAGTGGGCATGAATATATACCTAAACACTGACACCTCCCCACAGCTTGGAGCTCAAGGCTAGGAACAGCCGTTCAACTCCAGAAGCAAATTTCTGGGAAATCTGCAATGCTGGAAAAAGCTGTAGGAGGGGGAGCATACAGGCATTCCAGCCCCCCTGACTATAGACCAACGAAGTCACCTCAAAGTTGAACTCTCTAGGCGGGGGTCAATAGGAAGCTAATCCTTTGCTTCCACTGCCCTGACAGCAGAAAGGCTGTTGTCAACTGATGCCACATGGGTATCACCTGGAGGTAGCTGCAAGGAAGGGGCAGCCCACAGCCACCTTGGGTGAGAGAGGCATGCTTCCTGCTCCATCTACAGGTGAACCAGGGCTACACTTGCAGCCCCAGAACTATGACTGCATTTGACAGCCCCAGTTGCTGCTCTGGCATCAGCAAGGACCCCAGTGGGGCTCAACCCATCCTGGAGCCACCATCCCACAAGCACTCTCCCATGGCTGGAACCCTCCCATGACTTCAAGACTTTTTTAGCTATTTATTTCCTGCCCAGCACACAACTCGAGTTTACCATATAACTGTACATGGGGTGAAAGGCAGATGCAGCAACATCTGGAACCATCCCACAACTCCAAGACAATTTTACTAGTGAGAGAATGCCCCTTCACCCCATGCACAGCTCTGGCATGATCCAGAGCTCTGCACAAGGCAGGGGGCCATTCTCCCATTGCTAGAACCATCCTGGAGCTGGGTCTGGCCTGGGCCTGTTCAGTGGTGAACTCTGATACCTGAAGGTCCAGGAAGTCTCCTGGTGTATTCAAGCGGCAGCAGCAGGGACCTCCACAAAGCTCCCTGACCCATCACCCTGAGTGAGCTATCAAGGAGCCTATACTCTCCTTCCTGCTTGGGAGGGTGGGGGCAAAGGACTATGGGATAGTGGGAGTATCCCAGTGTCCAAAGAAACATACAACCATTCGAACTGGCAGGAGAGAAAGGAGATCTTCCAGGTGGTCTCTCTTTTTTCATGGAAGAGCCAGCTCACTTTACAAAATATCCCTTGAACAGCCACATGCCTTCTTTTTGTGCCAAAGAACAGACATTTCTCCCGGCACAAATGCAATGTCTGTCCATGGGCACATGCAAGATTGCGGTGACAAGGGTGCAGCCATACCCCACTTCAGAGGCAGGACCCATGCACAGTGAAGGGAGCTCATTGTGCATGTGCTACGTAGCTGGAGGGGATGAGGTCCCTTGCTGTAATCCTGGATGCTCAGCAGCTCCAGCTGGGAGCTCTGCATATGATCTGAGCTCACTGGCACAGCATAGAATCTGCGCAGAGTCCCTGCTTCCAAGCAGCTCCAGAGCCTGCTGCTGTCTACTCTTCTCTCTCCTCCACTATCCCCACCCAGTTCAACAGCGGATAGGAGGAGCAGCAACAGCACAGAGCCTCCCGGAGCTGAGCAAAAGGCATTGCTGCCAGCTGCTCCTCCACTCTTTTCCCCTGTTGCTGAACTTGGGGGTTAGGGTAGGAAAGGAAGAAGTGGAAGAGTGAAGAGAAGCAGGGACTATGAGTAGAACCCATGCCAAACAGCAGCAAACTCACAGACCTCACAGAACATAAAGAGCTTCCATCTGGGCTGACGTATAGTTGAGCTGAGAGAGCTCAGTACACTTGCAGCATGCAGCCAAACAGAGGTGCAACTGTGTTGTCACACCAACCCTGGATCCATCCCCATACCTATTCATAGCCCTTGTGAGCAACGTAATTATTAGCCTATCATGTACTCTGGGGCTGGTCTCTCTCAGTCTTGATACCAAGAGCATACTATTTCATATAAATAATTAAATATTTATTGGAGGAGGCACTTGAACTTAAGACCAATATCAGCTGAATGCCCTTAAGTCAGATTTCTCACTCTGGCCCAATTATTTATAAAGGAGGAACTGGTTCAGACAAACTGAGAGTGCACCCTTCATAATATCAAACCGCCTAACAATTAGGTTCTGACATATTTGTTCAAGTTCCTGCTCTTTATTAAATAAAGCTGAGATTTAAACTCTGACCTTGCATGTATCAGGAAAGTCCTCTTAACCACTAAGATATTCAGTGTTCTTGGATGACATTCACTCTCTCATTTCTTCCTGGACACTTAAACCAGGTTTAGGTTCTTAACTCCTGGAGAAATGTCACAGTTCACAGAGCCAAGCAGAAAAAGGTGAATCTCCAGATAAACAGGCACCTGTCTCTAGCTAGGTCAACTACTTTTGCATCGAAGCCTTGCCTCTTCTCTCTACATCACACCTGGCTACTTTAAGCAGCTCCCTGCTTAGCTGGCTTCTGGAAACACCATCTTAGGCATTGTACGGGGACCCTAGGCACCTAACAGATTGCTAAGGATTTCATTAGTGAGGAGGGCACCTAGCAGTTAACAGTTACTGCTCCGCAATGTCTTAGTACCTTGGCTCTTGTTAAATAACTGAAAAATATATCAGGAATCCAAACCAATCCCAGCTGAAATTAATGAAAGGCCCCCACTGACTTTAATGGGAACCAGATTTGGCCCCAGGTTGGGATATTTTTCTATAGGTAAAGAAAAAGTCACGTCCCTCTGGGAATGCTAGTAGTGACCACCTGAGTGGTGGCTAGGGCAGAAAAGCTATAAAAAGTATTTTGTTTTTAAATCTACCTGTTTCCACAGTTTCGGTTTCAATTTCTTGCTCCTCTGCTACATCTTGCATCAGGTAAGTCTCGTCATCATAAACCAGGACCTGAGCAGCATAACCCTGTTCTAGTCTGGCACTAGGAACTGGTTCCACAATCACTGCTGGGAATTCAGAGACTGGGTCATTTTCCTATAGAGAGAGAAAAAGCCCTAAATATTGCACCATCAAAACCTAAATTAATCCCTCCCCCCATTTTTAATTGTTTTATGTTGTAGAATAATTATACATTAAAGTAGAACAAACTTAAAGAGACTATTTAACGTAAGGACACTAAAGCAAAAGTCAAAATAAAGAAGATTTATCATGAAATTAAAGAATACCCTGGATCCCCTAGTAACTTCCTTCATGTTAAGTTGAACCATTTAAAGACTAGAGTTTCAATATTCCTTCCAAATTTTCTATGAAAATGTTGGCAAAGAGCATAATATTTTTCTAGCAAAATGCATTTGTATGAGAGAGGCCTTTTTTCCCCTACCCAGTAAATTTCAAGTTAATCTGTCTTAGACATTCCATTTCCTTTGTATTAAAATGCCTGTTACCCTGAACCTATCCTACAAAGACGTGTTTTGTTTAAACACAGGTGTTGCCACACTGAAATAAAAAAGCCAGAACTACACAGATATTTGGAGGTAGGCACATGGTATTGACAGGATCAGGATCCAGGTATGTTATTGCATACCTAAATGGGCTAATTCTTAGTGATACTGTACATCTATAACAATTGGAGACCTGGCTTGTTCAGAACACTATAAAGCACTATTTACTGCAAGTGACATGACCATGACACACCTTCTCACTTTTAATTAATCATATTTGATATGGTTAATAAGGGGTCAGATATTTGTAAAAGCCTCTTATACTTAGTTTCATTGTCCTTATAGTATCTGGAGGCTAAAGTCTGCTTAACATTTTAAAATGGCATTTTATATAGAATTTTATTTTGTAAATCTAGCCTGCTGTCCAGCAGACAGAATACAACATTCCACTTCCTCTCTTCTACAATACTTTCTAAGGAGTCTGTAATACTCCCATCAGTGACTATTAACCCATCTTACATAGCACGGTTACTGTAACCCCTGCCTTTTCATATAAGTAATAAGAAGCTAGTTGGCAAAAAAGTTCAACACAGATTTCTAACCTCCTGGTTTTTTACTCCATTGTTGTCAAACTCCAGGCCAGAGCCTCCACTGTCAACCACTGCTGATGTCATGGTGCATTCCCTGGAGGGGCTTTGAAACGTATTGAGTGATCCCAAAGACTGTAATGTTGAAAGCCTGTGGTATCAAAGGCTTAAGTTCAGAATCCAAGTAACATGTATCCAGAAGTCTTCTTTTCTTTTCATTATACTATTAACTGGAGATACTGAAAAACATAACAATGAGAGAAAGAAAGTTATAATAAAAAAGGAAAATATAAGCATTGTGAATTCTTTTAGCTTCACACATTCTGATGTTTACATTCAATGCTTGCAATTTTTACTGTGAAGTAAATATTGCTGTCTACTACACTGCTACATCAAGAGGGCACCAGTGAACACTTTTCATCTGACAGAAGATACAGTGATGTTAGTAGTTCAATTGTGTCATATAAAAGTATTTCCAAACCAGCTTTTAATGCTGAGGGAAATGTTAATCTGCTGAAAAAGTTGGTTAAGGATAATTTAGGTATTTATCTAAATAGCAGAAGAAAAAGCAATCTACTAATGTCATAATATGAAAAAGATGCCATAAATAATGTAACAATTTTTGAGAGAAAAAGTGCATGCAATTTTGGAAAAGTTTTTTTCAAGGTACTAGAATATATTAAAAAGATCATCTGTGACTTCAGTAAGTACTAAGATTGAAATTCTGTGATCTGGCTAAGCTGTGTTGAGCATAAATCAGGGTGAAATGTGAACAAAAGCAATATTTAGAATTTTTGGCATTCCCTTAATTCTGGGAAGACCTCACACTGGTCCATACCCCAGTGCAAGATAGAGTAGCCTTCACACTATTTACTCCACCTTGCAACTATCCCAAAAAGTGATCACTGGCAATTCTAGCAGCTGGAAATCAATGTGATTCAAAATTTAGTCATGATCTATGCCAGAGGCCGCAAGAATCCCCCAGGATGACTTTGTTCTACTTGGGGTATCTGTATACAGATAGGATTGTCTAATGGTTGGATCCACTAGCTTTGACATGGCTTTAGAATACTCAACCAGTACGGACAACTCTATCACTTCAAAGAACTGGGTATTTAGCCTTTTGTTGGTTTTTTGTTTGTTTGTTTGGGGGGGGTTTGGGGGGGTCTCCTTTTATGTTACTGTAATAATCAATACCTTTATGAAAAGAAAACACCTATCATGATAAAAACAAAGATTCTCTACCTCAGAAAATGGATCTTACAAGCCATCCAAATAGTTCACCCCTCCCTAAAAAGACACATCTGACACAGGTTTACCACACAAACTGTCAAGTCCCGTCATTTAGGAATAAAAATACAATGCTTCTAAAAATTACTACATAGCAATTAAGATAACTAAGACAAGTAATGAATGCACTGCATTCAGCTGCAATTACACCTCAAATCATGACAAGAAGAAGTTTGTTTGGGTTTTTTTACTTCTTCCAAGACCGTTGGAAAAAAAATTAAAATATTTGGCACAGGATGGTTTGACATGGACTACATCAATTTAAGTGTTATTTAAGTAAGGTTGTCACAACATGAAGCATTTTCTGATTCTCCCACTCCCAGAGCTAGTGCAGCTGCAGAGACACTAGCAAGAGTAAGAGCACTTGTGTCAACTGGCCAGAAGTTTTAGAATCATCAATTAACAAGCTTCAGTTCAGGTATAGATGACAATAGCAAAAAAGCCCCTCAGCGGTGGTCCTACAACAGTGGAGCACTGATTTACTTTATTGGTATCCACAAAATATTAGTAAGGATAGAGGGAAGAGGCAAACGGATAACAAATTAGAGGCTAGATAATTCTAGACACAATAGAAAGATCCACTCACTATTTATTTCTGAAGGGTGCTTTTTTAATTATGCCCAAAATCATGTACTCCAGTGATTCTATCAGACTAATCAATATTTGTGACATTAATCTGCATAATGAACTGCTTACACAGATGTGTGTTTACTGATAATGTCATATGCCAGAAAAGTATGAAAGAGAAGGTTTATTTGACACTACTAAAACAGCACTGTTCAGAATTAATACACTTATAAATGCTAGACTATTCCTAAACATGAATCACCCTTAAGCTATGTTGCCAGGAATATTGTAAGTGATAAGTGACCAGCTCCAAAAAGTTTCCCCCCCTCCCACCCCAAACACATTTGTTATAAGAGGAAACCTTTCTGTTTTATAGGAATGCAAAGAGTAAAATTTATATATAAAAAAAAAAAGAGTTCCATATCTTACTAGTTCTATAGTCAGGAGCTGCCTAAACACTCATTTAGCTTTTGAAAAAGCTAAAGCCAATTACTACACATTCCTTAAATCCAGTTTGATAAGAATTTTGTATCCAGCCTTCCCAAAGAGGAAACAGTCATAGAATTAAACAACTAGCAATTCTTCAGAAACAATCTGTATTCATAAGCGCGGTGTTGTCAAAATTAGTTTATTGCTTCAAGAAGCAAACTTTGGCTACTTCTTTAGATTAACATTATCTCTTCTTTTAGATGACTTTGAGCCGAAACCAAATTAAAAACTCATCACCAGCTAGCAGTAATGGAGAAGACAGACGCATGTTCCTAGAATGTGATACATGCGGGCCTAATCTTATCTCAATTATCCTCATAAGTAACTCCACTCAGATCAATGTATTATAACAGAGATCAACCTGATCCAAGATCTTGGACTATGCTCCAATATAAATGCCAGCTGTGAAAAAAACCCAACAGTCATACGCAGATACTTCAGCAGAGACAACAATATAGGCCAGTCCCTGTTAGGACAACAATATAGGCCAGTGAGCTGTTGAATGCACTCTATGAAGTGCCAAGGGATCATCTACCCATTTAACTGTGCGGGGACTGGACCCTATATCATTATAATTAATACAGCTCACTGGTTAATTAAACCAGACCATGTTGCAATTCTGCTCCATGAAAATCTCTATGGTGTTCAGGGTCCCTTAGCACTCTCTGCAGAAGTTGTTCAGCATCTTGCAAGCGAGACTGGCTCACATTGTAATTCTATCTATTTTCTTCACAGAACTACCTTGGTTGAGCAACCATGTTGGCTTTTTTGCCTAAATGGCATTATATTAAAAATGAAATGTATAAGTTATCTTCCATACTTGGATAAAAAGTGAGAGTTCATTCTGATATCAGTTTTCTTGGTAGCTAATCTTAACCAAGATTTAAGCACTGGAAAATCCTTATTGTGTCCTTGCAGTACTCTGTGATGTTTTTCAGTAGTTAAGTCATCATAATAGCAGCAAAATAAATGCAGCAAAAAAAAAAAAAAATTTAAATCAAGGATACAGCTGTCTTGCATGTACCTGAGAGTGAGGCAGCTGGGAAGCTTCCAACCAGCAATATATAGTGGGACCACGTACATGTTTTCACAATGCAGGTTCTGCTGATATAAAAGGCTGTCCTCCCACTGCCTTTCAGACATAAAAGATTGCCTTAAATGAACACTTTAAACTGTGAAAGGAGAGCCAGGAACGATTCTTGGTGTTTCTCAGAGGGCCCTCTACCCATAACAGCAGCCTTGAAGTGGACAGCTCCTAATCCAACTTACTAATTATGCAGTTTAGCACAGTACAGTTAAGTTATAAAGTAGGTTCAAATAGCTCCTCCGCACACAAGTGGTTTATGAACTTAACTGATATGTAGATAAACTAACATTATAAACAAAAGCAACAGGCAAAAAAAAGTACAACCAGTGTTGTGTTATGGAGCTAAATGATGTGCTTACCCAATGACACATACATAGAGTACATTATTTTTGTTTGGTTTCATGCATCATAGAATCAGACATGTAGGGCTGTAGGTCATCTAGTCCAATGCCCTGCCTGAGGCAGAATCATCCCTATCCAAAACATCCTATACAAATCCATAATCTAACTACACAACTGCAAGACATCACGCCCTAACCTGCCACAGGTAAAGTAGGAGACCATGCAGCCAACATCTTGCTTCTGTAAAACGTTGTTAAACACACACTCAAAGAGATTCCAGATAAAAGGGCGACACCCTGCTACAAAGACAGGCAAAATCCCCTACAGTCCGTACCAATCTGACCACAGGGTAAAATTCTTTCCCGACCCCAAATACAGCGATCGGTCTGATTTCTGAGAGAAGGGGCAAGATCTTCTATCCAGAAACCTCCAGCTTGAAGTATTACATAGGAACCCCGGTCATGGACCAAGGAGCCTACTGTTGAATGTATTGAAACCCCACTCTGGTGGCTAAACACCTGGTATGTTTTAACAATCAATAATATACCATGTGATCCACTAGAAAAGCCTACATTAAAAGGCACATACCAGCCTTACTCTCCCACCCCCTACCCCACTTCCCCCATGCCATAAGAAGCCTAAATGACTACTCTGTTGGTTTGGTCCTATCAAAGTAACTAATGCCCCTCTCAAGGTGGCGTTCAATGAAGGTGGAAGTAGAGATGCAGGAATAAGTGGCCTGAATGAGACTGTCTGGTGTCAATCTCCCTTCTGACTCCAGAAGGACATGCCTATCTTTATGGAATACAATGTACAAAAAAAAATTCTACACCTGACTCCCACTAACCCTTTGATGAGCTGATGTTATTAAATGCTTATCTACCTGCCTTTATAGCTATAAGGGCCGTCTTCAGAGATGTCACAGAGAACACAAAGAGCATGAATGGGGGATCCCGTGATCTTTATTAGCATAAAGGTTCAGCACTGACAACAGAAAAGTAAGACAAGATAAACGAAAACAGGTCTGCATTCCAAAGGGTGAAAAGTTAAAATTGCAGTTGGTTTGACTGACAACTGAGAGATGCATAGAGCTGTTTTTAAATGAAGCAGAAAGGCCAAAATTAAGATGCTGGGCTGTTAGAGATGTGCATGCATCCCAGATGAAGATTATTCTTCTGTTTCGTTAAGCCAGTTTTCTAGGTCCAAGGCTTCCTGGTTTTCAATAGAATTTGGGGATTTCAGCAGAACACTCAGAAACACTCAGTAGCACCCCCAAAAATTCAGAAAGCAAGATGACATTTGTCTGGAGGAAGACTTAGTCCTATTTAGAAAGCACTGAAAGATGTTAGTCTTTCTACAGACAAGAAATAGCCATACTGGATCAGATCAGGGAGACCCCTGTTCCAGTCCAACATCTGTCACCAAGAATTGCAAGTACTAGTACTTCAGAAGAAGTAGCAAAATCTCTGCAGTGGGTACTCAAGATACACCTGACCACAGAACGTTTCCCTCCCAATTCTCAGTAATTAAAGGCTGGCCTAAACTCCAAAATAAAATGGTTTATGCCCCATCAACAACTTCTGTTAATATTTGCTATTATAAGGTTCTGTGCACTCTGTAGCTTAAAGTGGATAGCGTATTCCTCCCTTTCACTCCATAAGCTTCATGCATGCCATCCTGCTATCCTTCTCCATTTAAGGGACTCCCCAAATCTTCCCCTGCCTAGGGATAACCTTCCTCTATAACCTCCATGTGAGTGGCAGAGTGCACCCCCATAACCACTTCCCTGGACACCTCCATTCCCTCACATGCCAGGAGCTTTGCGGTGCCCCTCTCTTCCATACCAGCGTCTAGGATAAGGTTCTGTGTAGCCTCATTCCCTACCTCTATATCAGGGGATCTGTGTGCCCCCTAACAACAAGGGAGGGTCTCAACCTCTTTCCCGTCTCCACCTTTAGTATTAATTTAATCTGAATACAATATTTATTTTAAATACAGTTATCACGCCCTCTTAAAGGTAAATAATCCCAAACTTTACAGCTTTGGTTTCATCCTGTATTTCTTCCACATACTGATCCAAACTTACTTCCCTTCTCTGAGCTCTCTCTAAAGTAGCACCACCCTTTTATACTGGTTTTTAGTATTGCTTCATATCAGTGTGGTATAAAATGCTAAGATCACAGCATCAATACCTGCATTTCCAGGACCAAGGAAACATCTGAACTTATTTGAAGTTTGTTTATTAGAATGCTGTCCTTATGCTGGTTTCTGTAAAAGTCAGATTTCCCAGATATTAGTAAAGCTACATGCATGTCTTAGTCCTGATTTTGAGCTATTCATTTTGGACTAATTAAGGCACTTCCAAAGATGTATGTTGCATGCGTATATCAAGAAATCTAGACCGGATATTTTTCTGTAAAAAAAATTACTATAGCCCTGATAGTGGAAACACTTAAAGGCCAAAAACAAACCCCCCCAAAAAATAACAGAATAGTCCTGATAGTGAAAACACAGAAAGCCTGCTTTGACTACTATTCAACACCCACCAAACAAGCCAAACACAAACCAAAAAAAATAACCATTAGATGGCACAAGGCTGAACATAGCACCAGCCGTTGCTGAACTCTTCACAATTACTTTTTAACTCTTTAAACCTCCTAAACAAAGATAGAACTGAAACAAAACTGCTCAGATACCATTCCAAAGACCTTTAATGGAGCGGCCCTTATCTTTCCAAAACATGCACTAAGCTCAGTGCTGTGCCATCTAATGGTCATTTTTTTGTTTGTTTTTGGCTGTTTTGGCAGGTGTTGAGTAGTCAAAGCAGACATTCAGCGTGTCCACTTTCAAGGATATAGTAAGTTTCTGATAGCAAAGTATCAGACTTAGAATTCTTGATGTACATGCCTGATGTACAACTTTGAAAGTACCTTAATTTGTCCAAAACAAATAGCTTGAAGTCAGGATTGAGATGTGCATGGAGATATGTGCATCTGGAAAACCTGACTTACAGGAAACCAGCACAAGGACAGCATTCTAATAATCAACCTTCAAATAAATTCAGATACTTCTTTGGCCCTGAAAACACAGGGACAGATGCCGTGATGTTGGCATGTTGCACCACACTGAAATAAGGAAAAATAAAGGAAACAATTATGTGACACTCCAATCTCTAGATGCAAAAAGTGATCACCAACATTACTGAGCTAAGATGTGTTATAAATTAGAATCACAAAGAAGCAAGAGCTGGGACAGGGAAACATTTCAGAAACAGGTCACACTTGTGGAATAACAATAATGATAATAATAATAACAATGACATAGGCAACAAAAGGATTAAGAAAGAGAAGAGGGAATAAAAAGTGATGGCAATGATAATAATAATGTGACATAACAGAATTAGAGAAAATGAGGGTTGGAAGGGACCAAAGGAGGTCATCTAGTCCAGCGTTTCTCAACCTGTGCATCACAATCCAAAAGTGGGTCACAACAAACTTTAAAAATGGATTCTCCTTTAAAGGAGAAAAAAAACCCGTGGGAAACTGGCTTTTCCCTTGCAGGCTGGCAGACTTCCAGCCTGCCGGGGGCTGCTCAAGAGCCCCCCCATGTCCCAGACACTGGGGGCCTGGGGGCAGCAGATGGCACTGGGGGCAGCAGTGAGGGGCACTGGGTCGGGGCTGTTTACATCGATGTTTATAAATGGGTCCTTGTAGAAAAAAAAGGTTTGAGAACCATTGATCTAATCCAACCCCCACCTCAGCAGGACCATCCTGAACTACATCGTCCCAGAAAACAGAAGGCTTAAGAGAAGAAGAAAATTAATAGTGATAATAATAAAAAAATATGACAAATGCATTTTAAAGTGCCCTTTGACATAGGCCAGCCCCTTCAGCAGCAGCAGCCAGGCAGCAACCTCCCCCTCCCCCCTTTCCTACAGCCACTGCCACCTCCCTGCTCCCTTACCCCAACCACCTTCGCGGAGAGGAGCGGTGCCCCCACCCCGCCGCCCGATGCCCCCCGGCGCCGCTCTCCTGCATACAAAGAGCGGGCAGGGAAGCGGCAGCGGGGCGCGGGGAGCCCGCCCGGCTCCATGAGGCTCCGCTTCCCCTGACAGCTCCCCAGGCCCTCCGGGAGCTCCCCGACGCGTACCGTGAGCGCGGGCAGCCAAGGCGCCGGCCCCCCCGGGACGAGCGCGCCGGAAT